>NW_027411755.1:206013851-206241835 GCF_047663935.1 Musca autumnalis
AAGAATATTTTTTCAAGGATTAAAAGACCAATAAACGTGGATTTTTTAAAGAATATTTTTTCAAGGATTAAAAGACCAATAAACGTGGATTTTTTAAAGAATATTTTTTCAAGGATTAAAAGACCAATAAACGTGGATTTTTAAAGAATATTTTTCAAGGATTAAAAGACCAATAAACGTGGATTTTTTAAAGAATATTTTTTCAAGGATTAAAAGACCAATAAACGTGGATTTTTTAAAGAATATTTTTTCAAGGATTAAAAGACCAATAAACGTGGATTTTTTAAAGAATATTTTTTCAAGGATTAAAAGACCAATAAACGTGGATTTTTTAAAGAATATTTTTTCAAGGATTAAAAGACCAATAAACGTGGATTTTTTAAAGAATATTTTTTCAAGGATTAAAAGACCAATAAACGTGGATTTTTTAAAGAATATTTTTTCAAGGATTAAAAGACCAATAAACGTGGATTTTTTAAAGAATATTTTTTCAAGGATTAAAAGACCAATAAACGTGGATTTTTTAAAGAATATTTTTTCAAGGATTAAAAGACCAATAAACGTGGATTTTTTAAAGAATATTTTTTCAAGGATTAAAAGACCAATAAACGTGGATTTTTTAAAGAATATTTTTTCAAGGATTAAAAGACCAATAAACGTGGATTTTTTAAAGAATATTTTTTCAAGGATTAAAAGACCAATAAACGTGGATTTTTTAAAGAATATTTTTTCAAGGATTAAAAGACCAATAAACGTGGATTTTTTAAAGAATATTTTTTCAAGGATTAAAAGACCAATAAACGTGGATTTTTTAAAGAATATTTTTTCAAGGATTAAAAGACCAATAAACGTGGATTTTTTAAAGAATATTTTTTCAAGGATTAAAAGACCAATAAACGTGGATTTTTTAAAGAATATTTTTTCAAGGATTAAAAGACCAATAAACGTGGATTTTTTAAAGAATATTTTTTCAAGGATTAAAAGACCAATAAACGTGGATTTTTTAAAGAATATTTTTTCAAGGATTAAAAGACCAATAAACGTGGATTTTTTAAAGAATATTTTTTCAAGGATTAAAAGACCAATAAACGTGGATTTTTAAAGAATATTTTTTCAAGGATTAAAAGACCAATAAACGTGGATTTTTTAAAGAATATTTTTTCAAGGATTAAAAGACCAATAAACGTGGATTTTTTAAAGAATATTTTTTCAAGGATTAAAAGACCAATAAACGTGGATTTTTTAAAGAATATTTTTTCAAGGATTAAAAGACCAATAAACGTGGATTTTTTAAAGAATATTTTTTCAAGGATTAAAAGACCAATAAACGTGGATTTTTTAAAGAATATTTTTTCAAGGATTAAAAGACCAATAAACGTGGATTTTTTAAAGAATATTTTTTCAAGGATTAAAAGACCAATAAACGTGGATTTTTTAAAGAATATTTTTTCAAGGATTAAAAGACCAATAAACGTGGATTTTTTAAAGAATATTTTTTCAAGGATTAAAAGACCAATAAACGTGGATTTTTTAAAGAATATTTTTTCAAGGATTAAAAGACCAATAAACGTGGATTTTTTAAAGAATATTTTTTCAAGGATTAAAAGACCAATAAACGTGGATTTTTTAAAGAATATTTTTTCAAGGATTAAAAGACCAATAAACGTGGATTTTTTAAAGAATATTTTTTCAAGGATTAAAAGACCAATAAACGTGGATTTTTTAAAGAATATTTTTCAAGGATTAAAAGACCAATAAACGTGGATTTTTTAAAGAATATTTTTTCAAGGATTAAAAGACCAATAAACGTGGATTTTTTAAAGAATATTTTTTCAAGGATTAAAAGACCAATAAACGTGGATTTTTTAAAGAATATTTTTTCAAGGATTAAAAGACCAATAAACGTGGATTTTTTAAAGAATATTTTTTCAAGGATTAAAAGACCAATAAACGTGGATTTTTTAAAGAATATTTTTTCAAGGATTAAAAGACCAATAAACGTGGATTTTTAAAGAATATTTTTTCAAGGATTAAAAGACCAATAAACGTGGATTTTTTAAAGAATATTTTTTCAAGGATTAAAAGACCAATAAACGTGGATTTTTTAAAGAATATTTTTTCAAGGATTAAAAGACCAATAAACGTGGATTTTTTAAAGAATATTTTTTCAAGGATTAAAAGACCAATAAACGTGGATTTTTTAAAGAATATTTTTTCAAGGATTAAAAGACCAATAAACGTGGATTTTTTAAAGAATATTTTTTCAAGGATTAAAAGACCAATAAACGTGGATTTTTTAAAGAATATTTTTTCAAGGATTAAAAGACCAATAAACGTGGATTTTTTAAAGAATATTTTTTCAAGGATTAAAAGACCAATAAACGTGGATTTTTTAAAGAATATTTTTTCAAGGATTAAAAGACCAATAAACGTGGATTTTTTAAAGAATATTTTTTCAAGGATTAAAAGACCAATAAACGTGGATTTTTTAAAGAATATTTTTTCAAGGATTAAAAGACCAATAAACGTGGATTTTTTAAAGAATATTTTTTCAAGGATTAAAAGACCAATAAACGTGGATTTTTTCATAAGGATTAAAAGACCAATAAACCTGGATTTTTTAAAGAATATTTTTTCAAGGATTAAAAGACCAATAAACGTGGATTTTTTAAAGAATATTTTTTCAAGGATTAAAAGACCAATAAACGTGGATTTTTTAAAGAATATTTTTTCAAGGATTAAAAGACCAATAAACGTGGATTTTTTAAAGAATATTTTTTCAAGGATTAAAAGACCAATAAACGTGGATTTTTTAAAGAATATTTTTTCAAGGATTAAAAGACCAATAAACGTGGATTTTTTAAAGAATATTTTTTCAAGGATTAAAAGACCAATAAACGTGGATTTTTTAAAGAATATTTTTTCAAGGATTAAAAGACCAATAAACGTGGATTTTTTAAAGAATATTTTTTCAAGGATTAAAAGACCAATAAACGTGGATTTTTTAAAGAATATTTTTTCAAGGATTAAAAGACCAATAAACGTGGATTTTTTAAAGAATATTTTTTCAAGGATTAAAAGACCAATAAACGTGGATTTTTTAAAGAATATTTTTTCAAGGATTAAAAGACCAATAAACGTGGATTTTTAAAGAATATTTTTTCAAGGATTAAAAGACCAATAAACGTGGATTTTTTAAAGAATATTTTTTCAAGGATTAAAAGACCAATAAACGTGGATTTTTTAAAGAATATTTTTTCAAGGATTAAAAGACCAATAAACGTGGATTTTTAAAGAATATTTTTTCAAGGATTAAAAGACCAATAAACGTGGATTTTTTAAAGAATATTTTTTCAAGGATTAAAAGACCAATAAACGTGGATTTTTTAAAGAATATTTTTTCAAGGATTAAAAGACCAATAAACGTGGATTTTTTAAAGAATATTTTTTCAAGGATTAAAAGACCAATAAACGTGGATTTTTTAAAGAATATTTTTTCAAGGATTAAAAGACCAATAAACGTGGATTTTTTAAAGAATATTTTTTCAAGGATTAAAAGACCAATAAACGTGGATTTTTTAAAGAATATTTTTCAAGGATTAAAAGACCAATAAACGTGGATTTTTTAAAGAATATTTTTTCAAGGATTAAAAGACCAATAAACGTGGATTTTTTAAAGAATATTTTTTCAAGGATTAAAAGACCAATATACGTGGATTTTTTAAAGAATATTTTTTCAAGGATTAAAAGACTAATAAACGTGGATTTTTTAAAGAATATTTTTTCAAGGATTAAAAGACCAATAAACGTGGATTTTTAAAGAATATTTTTTCAAGGATTAAAAGACCAATAAACGTGGATTTTTTAAAGAATATTTTTTCAAGGATTAAAAGACCAATAAACGTGGATTTTTGAAAGAATATTTTTTCGAGGATTAAAAGACCAATAAACGTGGATTTTTTAAAGAATATTTTTTCAAGGATTAAAAGACCAATAAACGTGGATTTTTTAAAGAATATTTTTTCAAGGATTAAAAGACCAATAAACGTGGATTTTTTAAAGAATATTTTTTCAAGGATTAAAAGACCAATAAACGTGGATTTTTTAAAGAATATTTTTTCAAGGATTAAAAGACCAATAAACGTGGATTTTTTAAAGAATATTTTTTCAAGGATTAAAAGACCAATAAACGTGGATTTTTTAAAGAATATTTTTTCAAGGATTAAAAGACCAATAAACGTGGATTTTTTAAAGAATATTTTTTCAAGGATTAAAAGACCAATAAACGTGGATTTTTTAAAGAATATTTTTTCAAGGATTAAAAGACCAATAAACGTGGATTTTTTAAAGAATATTTTTTCAAGGATTAAAAGACCAATAAACGTGGATTTTTTAAAGAATATTTTTTCAAGGATTAAAAGACCAATAAACGTGGATTTTTTAAAGAATATTTTTTCAAGGATTAAAAGACCAATAAACGTGGATTTTTTAAAGAATATTTTTTCAAGGATTAAAAGACCAATAAACGTGGATTTTTTAAAGAATATTTTTTCAAGGATTAAAAGACCAATAAACGTGGATTTTTTAAAGAATATTTTTTCAAGGATTAAAAGACCAATAAACGTGGATTTTTTAAAGAATATTTTTTCAAGGATTAAAAGACCAATAAACGTGGATTTTTTAAAGAATATTTTTTCAAGGATTAAAAGACCAATAAACGTGGATTTTTTAAAGAATATTTTTTCAAGGATTAAAAGACCAATAAACGTGGATTTTTTAAAGAATATTTTTTCAAGGATTAAAAGACCAATAAACGTAGATTTTTTAAAGAATATTTTTTCAAGGATTAAAAGACCAATAAACGTGGATTTTTTAAAGAATATTTTTTCAAGGATTAAAAGACCAATAAACGTGGATTTTTTAAAGAATATTTTTTCAAGGATTAAAAGACCAATAAACGTGGATTTTTTAAAGAATATTTTTTCAAGGATTAAAAGACCAATAAACGTGGATTTTTTAAAGAATATTTTTTCAAGGATTAAAAGACCAATAAACGTGGATTTTTTAAAGAATATTTTTTCAAGGATTAAAAGACCAATAAACGTGGATTTTTTAAAGAATATTTTTTCAAGAATTAAAAGACCAATAAACGTGGATTTTTTAAAGAATATTTTTTCAAGGATTAAAAGACCAATAAACGTGGATTTTTTAAAGAATATTTTTTCAAGGATTAAAAGACCAATAAACGTGGATTTTTTAAAGAATATTTTTTCAAGGATTAAAAGACCAATAAACGTGGATTTTTTAAAGAATATTTTTTCAAGGATTAAAAGACCAATAAACGTGGATTTTTTAAAGAATATTTTTTCAAGGATTAAAAGACCAATAAACGTGGATTTTTTAAAGAATATTTTTTCAAGGATTAAAAGACCAATAAACGTGGATTTTTTAAAGAATATTTTTTCAAGGATTAAAAGACCAATAAACGTGGATTTTTTAAAGAATATTTTTTCAAGGATTAAAAGACCAATAAACGTGGATTTTTTAAAGAATATTTTTTCAAGGATTAAAAGACCAATAAACGTGGATTTTTTAAAGAATATTTTTTCAAGGATTAAAAGACCAATAAACGTGGATTTTTTAAAGAATATTTTTTCAAGGATTAAAAGACCAATAAACGTGGATTTTTTTAAGAATATTTTTTCAAGGATTAAAAGACCAATAAACGTGGATTTTTTAAAGAATATTTTTTCAAGGCTTAAAAGACCAATAAACGTGGATTTTTTAAAGAATATTTTTTCAAGGATTAAAAGACCAATAAACGTGGATTTTTTAAGAATATTTTTTCAAGGATTAAAAGACCAATAAACGTGGATTTTTAAAGAATATTTTTTCAAGGATTAAAAGACCAATAAACTTGGATTTTTTAAAGAATATTTTTTCAAGGATTAAAAGACCAATAAACGTGGATTTTTTAAAGAATATTTTTTCAAGGATTAAAAGACCAATAAACGTGGATTTTTTAAAGAATATTTTTTCAAGGATTAAAAGACCAATAAACGTGGATTTTTTAAAGAATATTTTTTCAAGGATTAAAAGACCAATAAACGTGGATTTTTTAAAGAATATTTTTTCAAGGATTAAAAGACCAATAAACGTGGATTTTTTAAAGAATATTTTTTCAAGGATTAAAAGACCAATAAACGTGAATTTTTTAAAGAATATTTTCAAGGATTTTTTAAAGAATATTTTCAAAGATTAAAAGACCAATAAACGTGGATTTTTTAAAGAATATTTTCAAGGATTTTTTAAAGAATATCTTCAAGGATTAAAAGACCAATTAACGTGGATTTTTTAAAGAATATTTTCAAGGATTTTTTAAAGAATATTTCAAGGATTAAAAGACCAATAAACGTGGATTTTTTAAAGAATATTTTCAAGGATTTTTTAAAGAATATTTTTTCAAGGATTAAAAGACCAATAAACGTGGATTTTTTAAAGAATATTTTCAAGGATTTTTTAAAGAATATTTTTTCAAGGATTAAAAGACCAATAAACGTGGATTTTTTAAAGAATATTTTCAAGGATTTTTTAAAGAATATTTTTTCAAGGATTAAAACACCAATAAACGTGGATTTTTTAAAGAATATTTTTTCAATGATTAAAAGACCAATAAACGTGGATTTTTTAAAGAATATTTTTTCAAGGATTAAAACACCAATAAACGTGGATTTTTTAAAGAATATTTTTTCAAGGATTAAAATACCAATAAACGTGGATTTTTTAAAGAATATTTTTTCAAGGATTAAAAGACCAAAAAACGTGGATTTTTTAAAGAATATTTTCAAGGATTTTTTAAAGAATATTTTCAAGGATTTTTTAAAGAATATTTTCAAGGATTAAAAGACCAATAAACGTGGATTTTTTAAATAATATTTTCAAGGATTTTTTAAAGAATATTTTCAAGGATTTTGTAAAGAATATTTTCAAGGATTAAAAGACCAATAAACGTGGATTTTTTAAAGAATATTTTCAAGGATTTTTTAAAGAATATTTCAAGGATTAAAAGACCAATAAACGTGGATTTTTTAAAGAATATTTTCAAGGATTTTTTAAAGAATATTTTTTCAATGATTAAAAGACCAATAAACGTGGATTTTTTAAAGAATATTTTTTCAAGGATTAAAACACCAATAAACGTGGATTTTTTAAAGAATATTTTTTCAAGGATTAAAACACCAATAAACGTGGATTTTTAAAGAATATTTTTTCAAGGATTAAAAGACCAATAAACGTGGATTTTTTAAAGAATATTTTTTCAAGGATTAAAAGACCAATAAACGTGGATTTTTAAAGAATATTTTTTCAAGGATTAAAAGACCAATAAACGTGGATTTTTTAAAGAATATTTTTTCAAGGATTAAAAGACCAATAAACGTGGATTTTTTAAAGAATATTTTTTCAAGGATTAAAAGACCAATAAACGTGGATTTTTTAAAGAATATTTTTTCAAGGATTAAAAGACCAATAAACGTGGATTTTTTAAAGAATATTTTTTCAAGGATTAAAAGACCAATAAACGTGGATTTCTTAAAGAATATTTTTTCAAGGATTAAAAGACCAATAAACGTGGATTTTTTAAAGAATATTTTTTCAAGGATTAAAAGACCAATAAACGTGGATTTTTTAAAGAATATTTTTTCAAGGATTAAAAGACCAATAAACGTGGATTTTTTAAAGAATATTTTTTCAAGGATTAAAAGACCAATAAACGTGGATTTTTTAAAGAATATTTTTTCAAGGATTAAAAGACCAATAAACGTGGATTTTTTAAAGAATATTTTTTCAAGGATTAAAAGACCAATAAACGTGGATTTTTTAAAGAATATTTTTTCAAGGATTAAAAGACCAATAAACGTGGATTTTTTAAAGAATATTTTTTCAAGGATTAAAAGACCAATAAACGTGGATTTTTTAAAGAATATTTTTTCAAGGATTAAAAGACCAATAAACGTGGATTTTTTAAAGAATATTTTCAAGGATTTTTTAAAGAATATTTTCAAAGATTAAAAGACCAATAAACGTGGATTTTTTAAAGAATATTTTCAAGGATTTTTTAAGGAATATTTTCAAGGATTTTTTAAAGAATATCTTCAAGGATTAAAAGACCAATTAACGTGGATTTTTTAAAGAATATTTTCAAGGATTTTTTAAAGAATATTTCAAGGATTAAAAGACCAATAAACGTGGATTTTTTAAAGAATATTTTCAAGGATTTTTTAAAGAATATTTTTTCAAGGATTAAAAGACCAATAAACGTGGATTTTTTAAAGAATATTTTCAAGGATTTTTTAAAGAATATTTTTTCAAGGATTAAAAGACCAATAAACGTGGATTTTTTAAAGAATATTTTCAAGGATTTTTTAAAGAATATTTTTTCAAGGATTAAAACACCAATAAACGTGGATTTTTTAAAGAATATTTTCAAGGATTTTTTAAAGAATATTTTTTCAAGGATTAAAACACCAATAAACGTGGATTTTTTAAAGAATATTTTTTCAATGATTAAAAGACCAATAAACGTGGATTTTTTAAAGAATATTTTTTCAAGGATTAAAACACCAATAAACGTGGATTTTTTAAAGAATATTTTTTCAAGGATTAAAATACCAATAAACGTGGATTTTTTAAAGAATATTTTTTCAAGGATTAAAAGACCAAAAAACGTGGATTTTTTAAAGAATATTTTCAAGGATTTTTTAAAGAATATTTTCAAGGATTAAAAGACCAATAAACGTGGATTTTTTAAATAATATTTTCAAGGATTTTTTAAAGAATATTTTCAAGGATTTTGTAAAGAATATTTTCAAGGATTAAAAGACCAATAAACGTGGATTTTTTAAAGAATATTTTCAAGGATTTTTTAAAGAATATTTCAAGGATTAAAAGACCAATAAACGTGGATTTTTTAAAGAATATTTTCAAGGATTTTTTAAAGAATATTTTTTCAAGGATTAAAACACCAATAAACGTGGATTTTTAAAGAATATTTTTTCAAGGATTAAAAGACCAATAAACGTGGATTTTTTAAAGAATATTTTTTCAAGGATTAAAAGACCAATAAACGTGGATTTTTAAAGAATATTTTTTCAAGGATTAAAAGACCAATAAACGTGGATTTTTTAAAGAATATTTTTTCAAGGATTAAAAGACCAATAAACGTGGATTTTTTAAAGAATATTTTTTCAAGGATTAAAAGACCAATAAACGTGGATTTTTTAAAGAATATTTTTTCAAGGATTAAAAGACCAATAAACGTGGATTTTTTAAAGAATATTTTTTCAAGGATTAAAAGACCAATAAACGTGGATTTCTTAAAGAATATTTTTTCAAGGATTAAAAGACCAATAAACGTGGATTTTTTAAAGAATATTTTTTCAAGGATTAAAAGACCAATAAACGTGGATTTTTTAAAGAATATTTTTTCAAGGATTAAAAGACCAATAAACGTGGATTTTTTAAAGAATATTTTTTCAAGGATTAAAAGACCAATAAACGTGGATTTTTTAAAGAATATTTTTTCAAGGATTAAAAGACCAATAAACGTGGATTTTTTAAAGAATATTTTTTTAAGGATTAAAAGACCAATAAACGTGGATTTTTTAAAGAATATTTTTTCAAGGATTAAAAGACCAATAAACGTGGATTTTTTAAAGAATATTTTTTCAAGGATTAAAAGACCAATAAACGTGGATTTTTTAAAGAATATTTTTTCAAGGATTAAAAGACCAATAAACGTGGATTTTTTAAAGAATATTTTCAAGGATTTTTTAAAGAATATTTTCAAGGATTTTTTAAAGAATATTTTCAAGGATTAAAAGACCAATAAACGTGGATTTTTTAAAGAATATTTTCAAGGATTTTTTAAAGAATATTTTCAAGGATTTTTTAAAGAATATTTTTAAGGATTAAAAGACCAATAAACGTGGATTTTTTAAAGAATATTTTCAAGGATTTTTTAAAGAATATTTTCAAGGATTAAAACACCAATAAACGTGGATTTTTTAAAGAATATTTTTTCAAGGATTAAAACACCAATAAACGTGGATTTTTTAAAGAATATTTTTTCAAGGATTAAAACACCAATAAACGTGGATTTTTTAAAGAATATTTTTTCAAGGATTAAAAGACCAATAAACGTGGATTTTTTAAAGAATATTTTTTCAAGGATTAAAAGACCAATAAACGTGGATTTTTTAAAGAATATTTTTTCAAGGATTAAAACACCAATAAACGTGGATTTTTTAAAGAATATTTTTTCAAGGATTAAAACACCAATAAACGTGGATTTTTAAAGAATATTTTTTCAAGGATTAAAAGACCAATAAACGTGGATTTTTTAAAGAATATTTTTTCAAGGATTAAAAGACCAATAAACGTGGATTTTTTAAAGAATATTTTTTCAAGGATTAAAAGACCAATAAACGTGGATTTTTTAAAGAATATTTTTTCAAGGATTAAAAGACCAATAAACGTGGATTTTTTAAAGAATATTTTTCAAGGATTAAAAGACCAATAAACGTGGATTTTTTAAAGAATATTTTTTCAAGGATTAAAGGACCAATAAACGTGGATTTTTTTAAAGAATATTTTTTCAAGGATTAAAAGACCAATAAACGTGGATTTTTTAAAGAATATTTTTTCAAGGATTAAAAGACCAATAAACGTGGATTTTTTAAAGAATATTTTTTCAAGGATTAAAAGACCAATAAACGTGGATTTTTTAAAGAATATTTTTTCAAGGATTAAAAGACCAATAAACGTGGATTTTTTAAAGAATATTTTTTCAAGGATTAAAAGACCAATAGACGTGGATTTTTTAAAGAATATTTTTTCAAGGATTAAAAGACCAATAAACGTGGATTTTTTAAAGAATATTTTTTCAAGGATTAAAAGACCAATAAACGTGGATTTTTTAAAGAATATTTTTTCAAGGATTAAAAGACCAATAAACGTAGATTTTTTAAAGAATATTTGCAAGGATTAAAAGACCAATAAACGTAGATTTTTTAAAGAATATTTGCAAGGATTTTTTAAAGAATATTTTCAAGGATTAAAAGACCAATAAACGTGGATTTTTTAAAGAATATTTTCAAGGATTTTTTTAAGAATATTTTCAAGGATTAAAAGACCAATAAACGTGGATTTTTTAAAGAATATTTTCAAGGATTTTTTAAAGAATATTTTCAAGGATTTTTTAAAGAATATTTTCAAGGATTAAAAGACCAATAAACGTGGATTTTTTAAGGAATATTTTCAAGGATTTTTTAAAGAATATTTTTCAAGGAATAAAACACCAATAAACGTGGATTTTTTAAAGAATATTTGTTCAAGGATTAAATGACCAATAAACGTGGATTTTTTAAAGAATATTTTCAAGGATTTTTTAAAGAATATTTTTTCAAGGATTAAAACACCAATAAACGTGGATTTTTTAAAGAATATTTTTTCAAGGATTAAAAGACCAATAAACGTGGATTTTTTAAAGAATATTTTTTCAAGGATTAAAACACCAATAAACGTGGATTTTTTAAAGAATATTTTTTCAAGGATTAAAAGACCAATAAACGTGGATTTTTTAAAGAATATTTTTTCAAGGATTAAAAGACCAATAAACGTGGATTTTTTAAAGAATATTTTTTCAAGGATTAAAACACCAATAAACGTGGATTTTTTAAAGAATATTTTTTCAAGGATTAAAAGACCAATAAACGTGGATTTTTTAAAGAATATTTTTTCAAGGATTAAAAGACCAATAAACGTGGATTTTTTAAAGAATATTTTTTCAAGGATTAAAAGACCAATAAACGTGGATTTTTTAAAGAATATTTTTTCAAGGATTAAAAGACCAATAAACGTGGATTTTTTAAAGAATATTTTTTCAAGGATTAAAAGACCAATAAACGTGGATTTTTTAAAGAATATTTTTTCAAGGATTAAAAGACCAATAAACGTGGATTTTTTAAAGAATATTACCTTTATACTTCGAGCTGACGATTGATGTTTGGGTATAAAAAGTTTCTTGTTGAAGAAGTTATTGAAAAATAACTTCGGTGGAGAATATCCACAAACAAGAAACAAGGGAACTGATGAGATCCAGTGGCGTGGATCGAAACTATAGTATTCCCTGCCTTACCCCTTGGCGAACAATGCCAAATCTTTTCCACTAATAAAATAGTTGTTTTAAAATATTAAAACAACAACAATGGGATTAAGCCAGACTATTTTGAAAAAACAAAATTGCAAACGCTATCCCAATAAAAAAAAAAAAAAAAAAAAAAAAAAAACGCCACAATGCTTCAAATTGAAGACACTGGCACGACGTGTGTTGTTTTTGCTGTAAAGCAGACCAACCAAATTTTGGTGTGTGCATTTGTCGAAATTCGACGACACACACAAGTGGAAGAGGTTTGAATTGTTTCGCAGACACTTTCGTCGGAGTTGTATGAGGTTGCCAAGGAAAAACTTCTCATTGAACTTTTTTCTTTGCTTACCTTTATACTTCGAGCTGACGATTGATGTTTGGGTATAAAAAGTTTCTTGTTGAAGAAGTTATTGAAAAATAACTTCGGTGGAGAATATCCACAAACAAGAAACAAGGGAACTGATGAGATCCAGTGGCGTGGATCGAAACTATAGTATTCCCTGCCTTACCCCTTGGCGAACAATGCCAAATCTTTTCCACTAATAAAATAGTTGTTTTAAAATATTAAAACAACAACAATGGGATTAAGCCAGACTATTTTGAAAAAACAAAATTGCAAACGCTATCCCAATAAAAAAAAAAAACGCCACAATGCTTCAAATTGAAGACACTGGCACGACGTGTGTTGTTTTTGCTGTAAAGCAGACCAACCAAATTTTGGTGTGTGCATTTGTCGAAATTCGACGACACACACAAGTGGAAGAGGTTTGAATTGTTTCGCAGACACTTTCGTCGGAGTTGTATGAGGTTGCCAAGGAAAAACTTCTCATTGAACTTTTTTCTTTGCTTACCTTTATACTTCGAGCTGACGATTGATGTTTGGGTATAAAAAGTTTCTTGTTGAAGAAGTTATTGAAAAATAACTTCGGTGGAGAATATCCACAAACAAGAAACAAGGGAACTGATGAGATCCAGTGGCGTGGATCGAAACTATAGTATTCCCTGCCTTACCCCTTGGCGAACAATGCCAAATCTTTTCCACTAATAAAATAGTTGTTTTAAAATATTAAAACAACAACAATGGGATTAAGCCAGACTATTTTGAAAAAACAAAATTGCAAACGCTATCCCAATAAAAAAAAAAAACGCCACAATGCTTCAAATTGAAGACACTGGCACGACGTGTGTTGTTTTTGCTGTAAAGCAGACCAACCAAATTTTGGTGTGTGCATTTGTCGAAATTCGACGACACACACAAGTGGAAGAGGTTTGAATTGTTTCGCAGACACTTTCGTCGGAGTTGTATGAGGTTGCCAAGGAAAAACTTCTCATTGAACTTTTTTCTTTGCTTACCTTTATACTTCGAGCTGACGATTGATGTTTGGGTATAAAAAGTTTCTTGTTGAAGAAGTTATTGAAAAATAACTTCGGTGGAGAATATCCACAAACAAGAAACAAGGGAACTGATGAGATCCAGTGGCGTGGATCGAAACTATAGTATTCCCTGCCTTACCCCTTGGCGAACAATGCCAAATCTTTTCCACTAATAAAATAGTTGTTTTAAAATATTAAAACAACAACAATGGGATTAAGCCAGACTATTTTGAAAAAACAAAATTGCAAACGCTATCCCAATAAAAAAAAAAAAAAACGCCACAATGCTTCAAATTGAAGACACTGGCACGACGTGTGTTGTTTTTGCTGTAAAGCAGACCAACCAAATTTTGGTGTGTGCATTTGTCGAAATTCGACGACACACACAAGTGGAAGAGGTTTGAATTGTTTCGCAGACACTTTCGTCGGAGTTGTATGAGGTTGCCAAGGAAAAACTTCTCATTGAACTTTTTTCTTTGCTTACCTTTATACTTCGAGCTGACGATTGATGTTTGGGTATAAAAAGTTTCTTGTTGAAGAAGTTATTGAAAAATAACTTCGGTGGAGAATATCCACAAACAAGAAACAAGGGAACTGATGAGATCCAGTGGCGTGGATCGAAACTATAGTATTCCCTGCCTTACCCCTTGGCGAACAATGCCAAATCTTTTCCACTAATAAAATAGTTGTTTTAAAATATTAAAACAACAACAATGGGATTAAGCCAGACTATTTTGAAAAAACAAAATTGCAAACGCTATCCCAATAAAAAAAAAAAAAAAAACGCCACAATGCTTCGAATATTTTTTCAAGGATTAAAAGACCAAAAAACGTGGATTTTTTATAGAATATTTTCAAGGATTTTTTAAAGAATATTTTCAAGGATTAAAAGACCAATAAACGTGGATTTTTTAAAGAATATTTTCAAGGATTTTTTAAAGAATATGTCAAGGATTAAAAGACCAATAAACGTGGATTTTTTAAAGAATATTTTTTCAAGGATTAAAAGACCAATAAACGTGGATTTTTTAAAGAATATTTTTTCAAGGATTAAAAGACCAATAAACGTGGATTTTTTAAAGAATATTTTTTCAAGGATTAAAAGACCAATAAACGTGGATTTTTTAAAGAATATTTTTTCAAGGATTAAAAGACCAAAAAACGTGGATTTTTTATAGAATATTTTCAAGGATTTTTTAAAGAATATTTTCAAGGATTAAAAGACCAATAAACGTGGATTTTTTAAAGAATATTTTCAAGGATTTTTTAAAGAATATGTCAAGGATTAAAAGACCAATAAACGTGGATTTTTTAAAGAATATTTTTTCAAGGATTAAAAGACCAATAAACGTGGATTTTTTAAAGAATATTTTTTCAAGGATTAAAAGACCAAAAAACGTGGATTTTTTATAGAATATTTTCAAGGATTTTTTAAAGAATATTTTCAAGGATTAAAAGACCAATAAACGTGGATTTTTTAAAGAATATTTTCAAGGATTTTTTAAAGAATATGTCAAGGATTAAAAGACCAATAAACGTGGATTTTTTAAAGAATATTTTTTCAAGGATTAAAAGACCAATAAACGTGGATTTTTTAAAGAATATTTTTTCAAGGATTAAAAGACCAAAAAACGTGGATTTTTTATAGAATATTTTCAAGGATTTTTTAAAGAATATTTTCAAGGATTAAAAGACCAATAAACGTGGATTTTTTAAAGAATATTTTCAAGGATTTTTTAAAGAATATGTCAAGGATTAAAAGACCAATAAACGTGGATTTTTTAAAGAATATTTTCAAGGATTTTTTAAAGAATATTTCAAGGATTAAAAGACCAATAAACGTGGATTTTTTAAAGAATATTTTCAAGGATTTTTTAAAGAATATTTTAAGGATTGAAAGACCAATAAACGTGGATTTTTTAAAGAATATTTTTCAAGCATTAAAAGACCAATAAACGTGGATTTTTTAAAGAATATTTTTTCAAGGATTAAAAGACCAATAAACGTGGATTTTTTAAAGAATATTTTTTTAAGGATTAAAAGACCAATAAACGTGGATTTTTTAAAGAATGTTTTTTCAAGGATTACAAGACCAATAAACGTGGATTTTTTAAAGAATATTGTTTCAAGGATTAAAAGACCAATAAACGTGGATTTTTTAAAGAATATTTTCAAGGATTTTTTAAAGAATATTTTAAGGATTAAAAGACCAATAAACGTGGATTTTTTAAAGAATATTTTTCAAGCATTAAAAGACCAATAAACGTGGATTTTTTAAGAATATTTTTCAAGCATTAAAAGACCAATAAACGTGGATTTTTTAAAGAATATTTTTTCAAGGATTAAAAGAGCAATAAACGTGGATTTTTTAAAGAATATTTTTTCAAGGATTAAAAGAGCAATAAACGTGGATTTTTTAAAGAATATTTTTTCAAGGATTAAAAGAGCAATAAAGAATATTTTTTCAAGGATTAAAAGACCAATAAACGTGGATTTTTTAAAGAATATTTTTTCAAGGATTAAAAGAGCAATAAAGAATATTTTTTCAAGGATTAAAAGACCAATAAACGTGGATTTTTTAAAGAATATTTTTTCAAGGATTAAAAGAGCAATAAAGAATATTTTTTCAAGGATTAAAAGACCAATAAACGTGGATTTTTTAAAGAATATTTTTTCAAGGATTAAAAGACCAATAAACGTGGATTTTTTAAAGAATATTTTTTCAAGGATTAAAAGACCAATAAACGTGGATTTTTTAAAGAATATTTTTTCAAGGATTAAAAGACCAACAAACGTGGATTTTTTAAAGAATATTTTTTCAAGGATTAAAAGACCAATAAACGTGGATTTTTTAAAGAATATTTTTTCAAGGATTAAAAGACCAATAAACGTGGATTTTTTAAAGAATATTTTTTCAAGGATTAAAAGACCAATAAACGTGGATTTTTTTAAAGAATATTTTTTCAAGGATTAAAAGACCAATAAACGTATAGTTTTTAAAGAATATTTTTTCAAGGATTAAAAGACCAATAAACGTGGATTTTTTAAAGAATATTTTTTCAAGGATTAAAAGACCAATAAACGTGGATTTTTTAAAGAATATTTTTTCAAGGATTAAAAGACCAATAAACGTGGATTTTTTAAAGAATATTTTTTCAAGGATTAAAAGACCAATAAACGTGGATTTTTTAAAGAATATTTTTTCAAGGATTAAAAGACCAATAAACGTGGATTTTTTAAAGAATATTTTTTCAAGGATTAAAAGACCAATAAACGTGGATTTTTTAAAGAATATTTTTTCAAGGATTAAAAGACCAATAAACGTGGATTTTTTAATGAATATTTTTTCAAGGATTAAAAGACCAATAAACGTGGATTTTTTAAAGAATATTTTTTCAAGGATTAAAAGACCAATAAACGTGGATTTTTTAAAGAATATTTTTTCAAGGATTAAAAGACCAATAAACGTGGATTTTTTAAAGAATATTTTTTCGAGGATTAAAAGACCAATAAACGTGGATTTTTTAAAGAATATTTTTTCAAGGATTAAAAGACCAATAAACGTGGATTTTTTAAAGAATATTTTTTCAAGGATTAAAAGACCAATAAACGTGGATTTTTTAAAGAATATTTTTTCAAGGATTAAAAGACCAATAAACGTGGATTTTTTAAAGAATATTTTTTCGAGGATTAAAAGACCAATAAACGTGGATTTTTTAAAGAATATTTTTTCAAGGATTAAAAGACCAATAAACGTGGATTTTTTAAAGAATATTTTTTCAAGGATTAAAAGACCAATAAACGTGGATTTTTTAAAGAATATTTTTTCAAGGATTAAAAGACCAATAAACGTGGATTTTTTAAAGAATATTTTTTCGAGGATTAAAAGACCAATAAACGTGGATTTTTTAAAGAATATTTTTTCAAGGATTAAAAGACCAATAAACGTGGATTTTTTAAAGAATATTTTTTCAAGGATTAAAAGACCAATAAACGTGGATTTTTTAAAGAATATTTTTTCAAGGATTAAAAGACCAATAAACGTGGATTTTTTAAAGAATATTTTTTCAAGGATTAAAAGACCAATAAACGTGGATTTTTTAAAGAATATTTTTTCAAGGATTAAAACACCAATAAACGTGGATTTTTTAAAGAATATTTTTTCAAGGATTAAAACACCAATAAACGTGGATTTTTTAAAGAATATTTTTTCAAGGATTAAAACACCAATAAACGTGGATTTTTTAAAGAATATTTTTTCAAGGATTAAAACACCAATAAACGTGGATTTTTTAAAGAATATTTTTTCAAGGATTAAAACACCAATAAACGTGGATTTTTTAAAGAATATTTTTTCAAGGATTAAAACACCAATAAACGTGGATTTTTTAAAGAATATTTTTTCAAGGATTAAAACACCAATAAACGTGGATTTTTTAAAGAATATTTTTTCAAGGATTAAAACACCAATAAACGTGGATTTTTTAAAGAATATTTTTTCAAGGATTAAAACACCAATAAACGTGGATTTTTTAAAGAATATTTTTTCAAGGATTAAAACACCAATAAACGTGGATTTTTTAAAGAATATTTTTTCAAGGATTAAAACACCAATAAACGTGGATTTTTTAAAGAATATTTTTTCAAGGATTAAAAGACCTATAAACGTGGATTTTTTAAAGAATATTTTTTCAAGGATTAAAAGACCAATAAACGTGGATTTTTTAAAGAATATTTTTTCAAGGATTAAAAGACCAATAAACGTGGATTTTTTAAAGAATATTTTTTCAAGGATTAAAAGACCAATAAACGTGGATTTTTTAAAGAATATTTTTTCAAGGATTAAAAGACCAATAAACGTGGATTTTTTAAAGAATATTTTTTCAAGGATTAAAAGACCAATAAACGTGGATTTTTTAAAGAATATTTTTTCAAGGATTAAAAGACCAATAAACGTGGATTTTTTAAAGAATATTTTTTCAAGGATTAAAAGACCAATAAACGTGGATTTTTTAAAGAATATTTTTTCAAGGATTAAAAGAGCAATAAAGAATATTTTTTCAAGGATTAAAAGACCAATAAACGTGGATTTTTTAAAGAATATTTTTTCAAGGATTAAAAGACCAATAAACGTGGATTTTTTAAAGAATATTTTTTCAAGGATTAAAAGACCAATAAACGTGGATTTTTTAAAGAATATTTTTTCAAGGATTAAAAGACCAACAAACGTGGATTTTTTAAAGAATATTTTTTCAAGGATTAAAAGACCAATAAACGTGGATTTTTTAAAGAATATTTTTTCAAGGATTAAAAGACCAATAAACGTGGATTTTTTAAAGAATATTTTTTCAAGGATTAAAAGACCAATAAACGTGGATTTTTTTAAAGAATATTTTTTCAAGGATTAAAAGACCAATAAACGTATAGTTTTTAAAGAATATTTTTTCAAGGATTAAAAGACCAATAAACGTGGATTTTTTAAAGAATATTTTTTCAAGGATTAAAAGACCAATAAACGTGGATTTTTTAAAGAATATTTTTTCAAGGATTAAAAGACCAATAAACGTGGATTTTTTAAAGAATATTTTTTCAAGGATTAAAAGACCAATAAACGTGGATTTTTTAAAGAATATTTTTTCAAGGATTAAAAGACCAATAAACGTGGATTTTTTAAAGAATATTTTTTCAAGGATTAAAAGACCAATAAACGTGGATTTTTTAAAGAATATTTTTTCAAGGATTAAAAGACCAATAAACGTGGATTTTTTAATGAATATTTTTTCAAGGATTAAAAGACCAATAAACGTGGATTTTTTAAAGAATATTTTTTCAAGGATTAAAAGACCAATAAACGTGGATTTTTTAAAGAATATTTTTTCAAGGATTAAAAGACCAATAAACGTGGATTTTTTAAAGAATATTTTTTCGAGGATTAAAAGACCAATAAACGTGGATTTTTTAAAGAATATTTTTTCAAGGATTAAAAGACCAATAAACGTGGATTTTTTAAAGAATATTTTTTCAAGGATTAAAAGACCAATAAACGTGGATTTTTTAAAGAATATTTTTTCAAGGATTAAAAGACCAATAAACGTGGATTTTTTAAAGAATATTTTTTCGAGGATTAAAAGACCAATAAACGTGGATTTTTTAAAGAATATTTTTTCAAGGATTAAAAGACCAATAAACGTGGATTTTTTAAAGAATATTTTTTCAAGGATTAAAAGACCAATAAACGTGGATTTTTTAAAGAATATTTTTTCAAGGATTAAAAGACCAATAAACGTGGATTTTTTAAAGAATATTTTTTCGAGGATTAAAAGACCAATAAACGTGGATTTTTTAAAGAATATTTTTTCAAGGATTAAAAGACCAATAAACGTGGATTTTTTAAAGAATATTTTTTCAAGGATTAAAAGACCAATAAACGTGGATTTTTTAAAGAATATTTTTTCAAGGATTAAAAGACCAATAAACGTGGATTTTTTAAAGAATATTTTTTCAAGGATTAAAAGACCAATAAACGTGGATTTTTTAAAGAATATTTTTTCAAGGATTAAAACACCAATAAACGTGGATTTTTTAAAGAATATTTTTTCAAGGATTAAAACACCAATAAACGTGGATTTTTTAAAGAATATTTTTTCAAGGATTAAAACACCAATAAACGTGGATTTTTTAAAGAATATTTTTTCAAGGATTAAAACACCAATAAACGTGGATTTTTTAAAGAATATTTTTTCAAGGATTAAAACACCAATAAACGTGGATTTTTTAAAGAATATTTTTTCAAGGATTAAAACACCAATAAACGTGGATTTTTTAAAGAATATTTTTTCAAGGATTAAAACACCAATAAACGTGGATTTTTTAAAGAATATTTTTTCAAGGATTAAAACACCAATAAACGTGGATTTTTTAAAGAATATTTTTTCAAGGATTAAAACACCAATAAACGTGGATTTTTTAAAGAATATTTTTTCAAGGATTAAAACACCAATAAACGTGGATTTTTTAAAGAATATTTTTTCAAGGATTAAAACACCAATAAACGTGGATTTTTTAAAGAATATTTTTTCAAGGATTAAAACACCAATAAACGTGGATTTTTTAAAGAATATTTTTTCAAGGATTAAAAGACCTATAAACGTGGATTTTTTAAAGAATATTTTTTCAAGGATTAAAAGACCAATAAACGTGGATTTTTTAAAGAATATTTTTTCAAGGATTAAAAGACCAATAAACGTGGATTTTTTAAAGAATATTTTTTCAAGGATTAAAAGACCAATAAACGTGGATTTTTTAAAGAATATTTTTTCAAGGATTAAAAGACCAATAAACGTGGATTTTTTAAAGAATATTTTTTCAAGGATTAAAAGACCAATAAACGTGGATTTTTTAAAGAATATTTTTTCAAGGATTAAAAGACCAATAAACGTGGATTTTTTAAAGAATATTTTTTCAAGGATTAAAAGACCAATAAACGTGGATTTTTTAAAGAATATTTTTTCAAGGATTAAAAGACCAATAAACGTGGATTTTTTAAAGAATATTTTTTCAAGGATTAAAAGACCAATAAACGTGGATTTTTTAAAGAATATTTTTTCAAGGATTAAAAGACCAATAAACGTGGATTTTTTAAAGAATATTTTTTCAAGGATTAAAAGACCAATAAACGTGGATTTTTTAAAGAATATTTTTTCAAGGATTAAAAGACCAATAAACGTGGATTTTTTAAAGAATATTTTTTCAAGGATTAAAAGACCAATAAACGTGGATTTTTTAAAGAATATTTTTTCAAGGATTAAAAGACCAATAAACGTGGATTTTTTAAAGAATATTTTTTCAAGGATTAAAAGACCAATAAACGTGGATTTTTTAAAGAATATTTTTTCAAGGATTAAAAGACCAATAAACGTGGATTTTTTAAAGAATATTTTTTCAAGGATTAAAAGACCAATAAACGTGGATTTTTTAAAGAATATTTTTTCAAGGATTAAAAGACCAATAAACGTGGATTTTTTAAAGAATATTTTTTCAAGGATTAAAAGACCAATAAACGTGGATTTTTTAAAGAATATTTTTTCAAGGATTAAAAGACCAATAAACGTGGATTTTTTAAAGAATATTTTTTCAAGGATTAAAAGACCAATAAACGTGGATTTTTTAAAGAATATTTTTTCAAGGATTAAAAGACCAATAAACGTGGATTTTTTAAAGAATATTTTTTCAAGGATTAAAAGACCAATAAACGTGGATTTTTTAAAGAATATTTTTTCAAGGATTAAAAGACCAATAAACGTGGATTTTTTAAAGAATATTTTTTCAAGGATTAAAAGACCAATAAACGTGGATTTTTTAAAGAATATTTTTTCAAGGATTAAAAGACCAATAAACGTGGATTTTTTAAAGAATATTTTTTCAAGGATTAAAAGACCAATAAACGTGGATTTTTTAAAGAATATTTTTTCAAGGATTAAAAGACCAATAAACGTGGATTTTTTAAAGAATATTTTTTCAAGGATTAAAAGACCAATAAACGTGGATTTTTTAAAGAATATTTTTTCAAGGATTAAAAGACCAATAAACGTGGATTTTTTAAAGAATATTTTTTCAAGGATTAAAAGACCAATAAACGTGGATTTTTTAAAGAATATTTTTTCAAGGATTAAAAGACCAATAAACGTGGATTTTTTAAAGAATATTTTTTCAAGGATTAAAAGACCAATAAACGTGGATTTTTTAAAGAATATTTTTCAAGGATTAAAAGACCAATAAACGTGGATTTTTTAAAGAATATTTTTTCAAGGATTAAAAGACCAATAAACGTGGATTTTTTAAAGAATATTTTTTCAAGGATTAAAAGACCAATAAACGTGGATTTTTTAAAGAATATTTTTTCAAGGATTAAAAGACCAATAAACGTGGATTTTTTAAAGAATATTTTTTCAAGGATTAAAAGACCAATAAACGTGGATTTTTTAAAGAATATTTTTTCAAGGATTAAAAGACCAATAAACGTGGATTTTTTAAAGAATATTTTTTCAAGGATTAAAAGACCAATAAACGTGGATTTTTTAAAGAATATTTTTTCAAGGATTAAAAGACCAATAAACGTGGATTTTTTAAAGAATATTTTTTCAAGGATTAAAAGACCAATAAACGTGGATTTTTTAAAGAATATTTTTTCAAGGATTAAAAGACCAATAAACGTGGATTTTTTAAAGAATATTTTTTCAAGGATTAAAAGACCAATAAACGTGGATTTTTTAAAGAATATTTTTTCAAGGATTAAAAGACCAATAAACGTGGATTTTTTAAAGAATATTTTTTCAAGGATTAAAAGACCAATAAACGTGGATTTTTTAAAGAATATTTTTTCAAGGATTAAAAGACCAATAAACGTGGATTTTTTAAAGAATATTTTTTCAAGGATTAAAAGACCAATAAACGTGGATTTTTTAAAGAATATTTTTTCAAGGATTAAAAGACCAATAAACGTGGATTTTTTAAAGAATATTTTTTCAAGGATTAAAAGACCAATAAACGTGGATTTTTTAAAGAATATTTTTTCAAGGATTAAAAGACCAATAAACGTGGATTTTTTAAAGAATATTTTTTCAAGGATTAAAAGACCAATAAACGTGGATTTTTTAAAGAATATTTTTTCAAGGATTAAAAGACCAATAAACGTGGATTTTTTAAAGAATATTTTTTCAAGGATTAAAAGACCAATAAACGTGGATTTTTTAAAGAATATTTTTTCAAGGATTAAAAGACCAATAAACGTGGATTTTTTAAAGAATATTTTTTCAAGGATTAAAACACCAATAAACGTGGATTTTTTAAAGAATATTTTTTCAAGGATTAAAACACCAATAAACGTGGATTTTTTAAAGAATATTTTTTCAAGGATTAAAACACCAATAAACGTGGATTTTTAAAGAATATTTTTTCAAGGATTAAAAGACCAATAAACGTGGATTTTTTTAAGAATATTTTTTCAAGGATTTAAACACCAATAAACGTGGATTCTTTAAAGAATATTTTTTCAAGGATTGAAAGACCAATAAGCGTGGATTTTTAAAGAATATTTTTTCAAGGATTAAAACACCAATAAACGTGGATTTTTTAAAGAATATTTTTTCAAGGATTAAAAGACAAATAAACGTGGATCTTTTAAAGAATATTTTTTCAAGGATTAAAACACCAATAAACGTGGATTTTTTAAAGAATATTTTTTCAAGGATTAAAAGACCAATAAACGTGGATTTTTTTAAGAATATTTTTTCAAGGATTAAAACACCAATAAACGTGGATTTTTTAAAGAATATTTTTTCAAGGATTAAAAGACAAATAAACGTGGATCTTTTAAAGAATATTTTTTCAAGGATTAAAACACCAATAAACGTGGATTTTTTAAAGAATATTTTTTCAAGGATTAAAATACCAATAAACGTGGATTTTTTTAAAGAATATTTTTTCAAGGATTAAAAGACCAATAAACGTGGATTTTTTAAAGAATATTTTTTCAAGGATTAAAAGACCAATAAACGTGGATTTTTTAAAGAATATTTTTTCAAGGATTAAAAGACCAATAAACGTGGATTTTTTAAAGAATATTTTTTCAAGGATTAAAAGACCAATAAACGTGGATTTTTTAAAGAATATTTTTTCAAGGATTAAAAGACCAATAAACGTGGATTTTTTAAAGAATATTTTTTCAAGGATTAAAAGACCAATAAACGTGGATTTTTTAAAGAATATTTTTTCAAGGATTAAAAGACCAATAAACGTGGATTTTTTAAAGAATATTTTTTCAAGGATTAAAAGACCAATAAACGTGGATTTTTTAAAGAATATTTTTTCAAGGATTAAAAGACCAATAAACGTGGATTTTTTAAAAAATATTTTTTCAAGGATTAAATGACCAATAAACGTGGATTTTTTAAAAAATATTTTTTCAAGGATTAAATGACCAATAAACGTGGATTTTTTAAAAAATATTTTTTCAAGGATTAAATGACCAATAAACGTGGATTTTTTAAAAAATATTTTTTCAAGGATTAAATGGCCAATAAACGTGGATTTTTTAAAAAATATTTTTTCAAGGATTAAATGACCAATAAACGTGGATTTTTTAAAAAATATTTTTTCAAGGATTAAATGGCCAATAAACGTGGATTTTTTAAAAAATATTTTTTCAAGGATTAAATGACCAATAAACGTGGATTTTTTAAAAAATATTTTTTCAAGGATTAAATGACCAATAAACGTGGATTTTTTAAAAAATATTTTTTTAAAGATTAAATGACCAATAAACGTGGATTTTTTAAAAAATATTTTTTCAAGGATTAAATGACCAATAAACGTGGATTTTTTAAAAAATATTTTTTTAAAGATTAAATGACCAATAAACGTGGATTTTTTAAAAAATATTTTTTCAAGGATTAAATGACCAATAAACGTGGATTTTTTAAAAAATATTTTTTATAAATATTTCCAATTTTTGTCGTTCTCCTCTCCTCGCAATGGTGCAGATTGGTGTTTTTGCTAATAATGATCAAATATTCGCTTGGCTGTAGTTTTGGTCTAGTGGTTGACAAAAGCGTTGATGGTGGTAATAGACTTGTGTGCGCACACTTCAACACAAGTGCAAAATCCAAATACCGCATCCCTCACAATAGCTTCAGGATATCAAGTAATAAGTTGTTTCAGAGTAAACTAACTTCGATGAAGAGTAAAAACTGTCAAATAAAATATGTATGTAACCACGTCATACAGACACATGCACAGCGAATGACAACAGTAACAAACTAAAACCGCTAACCACGAAAAAGAAAACAACACCAGTATTCAATGGAAAAGCAACAACTTTAAATTACAATAACAAAACTACGAAATTGTCACATTACACCAAGCTATAATAAATGCCGTCACGAGCAGATTTACTATAACACACACATCACCACACTAAGTAAATGGTGTGGTGTCCTATCATCACAGGGAGGAGTAGATTGGCCCAGGGTAAAAATTTGCTGCTGATGAGGACAACCATCCAAGCATGCAACAAATATTATTGGCTGGTTACATAATAACCCACGATTCAATTGAGGATTTTCTTGTGATTTTCTTTTCCTTGTCGTCCAATCCATTCATTACTTATGACGCGGTATGATTTCCTTTTCAATAAACCCCCCGCAGAAATAATTTTCAGCTTTGGTTTTTTTGTCCACAAGACACAGGAAAAAGGGGGTAGGAATTTATTTTATTTGTTTCCTGCTGGTATTTCTGTGGATGTGGGTATTTTTGTTGCTTTGTGAACTATATTATCGTTATCCTGCTAAAGGACATTAGCCTCAGGGCAAACACATAACAAAACAAATGGTTATTCTAAAAAATAAACTCTAAATAACTTAGAAATTAAAACAAAAAATATTCCGCATTCCCAAAACCGCCTGCCAGCGTAATGGCGGGTCGAACAATTTGACTGTGTGGTTTGCTGGTTGGTGAGTTTGATGGAAAAACTTTTATATTTAACAGATATTAACTTTTTTTTTGGCTGAGAGAGAGCTATCTCATCTCTTTACTTGGTGGCTGTGGAATTTTAGTGTCATTTGCCAGCAGCTAAGGAAGAAAAACTATAATGTTATGTGATGAGGGCTATAATTTGTGAAAGCAGATCTGTCAATGCTTTTTACGTCTTTGTAAAAATTTTGTTTCACAAAATCCAAGTTCATTGAAAAAATATTCTTTAAAAATCTACATCCTTACAAAAATTATCGTTAAAAAATCCACGCCCTTACAAAAATTATCCTTTAAAAAATCCACGCCCTTACAAAAATTATCCTTTAAAAAATCCACGCCCTTAAAAAATTAACATTAAAAAATACAAGACTTTAAATCAACGTCTTAAAAAAAATATTCTTTAAAAAACCAAGTCCTTGAAAAATATTCTAAAAAAATCCACTTCTTTGAAAAATATTCTTAAAAAATCCATTTTACTTTCTTTAAAAAACCAAGGTCCTAGAAAAAATATTCATTAAAAAAAATCCACGTCTTGAAAATTTTTCTTTAAAAAATTGAAAAACTTTCTATAAAAAATCAACGCGCATGAAAAATTTTCCTTAAAAAAATTAAAAAATCAACGCGCTTGAAAAATTATTTTTTTTTTAAATTTGGCGTTTTTGAAAAATTACTCCTTAAAAAACTACGTCATTGAAAAATATTCTTTAAACAATCCAAGTACTTGGAAAGATATTCTTTAAAAAAATCAAAGTCCTTGTAAAAATACTCTTTAAAAAAAATCAAAGTCCTTGAAAATTTTCTTTAAAAAAATCTACGTCTTGAAAATTTTTCTTTAAAACAAATGAAAAATATTCTATAAAAAATCAACGTGAAAAATAATTTTTTTAAAAAAGTTAACGTCTTTGAAAAAAATTTCTTTAAAAAAAATCCAAGTCCTTGAAAAATTTTCTTGAAAAAATCCAAGTTCTTGAAAAAATGTCATTAAAAAAATCCACGTCCTTGAAAAAATATTCTTTAAAAAAATCCAAGTCTTTCAAAAATATTCTTAAAAAAATCCAAGTACTTGTAAAAATATTCTTTAGAAAAAATCAACGTCCTTGAAAAAATATTCTTTAAAAATTCCACGTAACTGATTTTTTTTTTTTTTAAACCCAAGTCCTTGGAAAAATATTCTTAAAAAATATAAAACTCCTTGAAAATATATTCTTAAAAAAAATCAACGTCCTAGAAAAAATATTATTTAAAAAAATCCACGTCTTGAAAATTTTTCTTTAAAAAAATTAAAAACATTCTATAAAAAATCTACGACCTTGGAAAATAATTTTTAAAAATAGTTAATGTCTTTGAAAAAATATTCTTTCTAAAATTCACACCATTGGAAAAATATTGTTTACAAAAATCCACGCCCTTAAAAAAATATTCTTTAAATAATCCACGTCCTTGAAATATTTACTTTTAAAAATCCAAGTTCTTAAAAAAAAAAAAATTTAAAATTCTTTAAAATCTCCACGTACTTGAAAAATAATTCTTTAAAAAATCCACGTCCTTGAAAAATAACTCTTTAAAAAACCACGTCTTTGAAAAATATTCTTAAAAAATCAAAGTACATGGAAAAATATTTTTCAAAAAAATCAACGTCTTTGTAAAAATATCTTTTAAAAAAATCAAGGTCTTTGAAAAAATATTCATTAAAAAATTAAACGTAATTGAAAAAATTAAAAAAAAGTCCAGGTCCTTGAAGAAATTTTATTAAAACATCCACGTCCATGAAAAATATTGATTAAAATATCCAGGTCCTTGAAAAATATTCTTTAAAAAAAATCCAATTCCTTGAACAAATTTCTTTAAAAAAATCGAAGTCCTTGAAAAATTATTCTTTAAAAAATCAAAATCCCTATAAAAATATTTTTTTAAAAAATCCAGGCCCTTGAAAAATGACTCTTTAAAAAACACGTCTTTGAAAATTATTCTTAAAAAAAATCCGAGTAATTGGGAAAATATTCTTTAAAAAGATCAACGTCCTTGTAAAAATATTCTTTAAAAAAATCAAGGTCCTTGAAAATTGAAAAAAAATCCAAGTCATTGAAAAAATATTCTTTAAAAAAATCCTCGTAATTAAAAACATTTAAAAAAATCCAAGTCATTGAAATTGAAATTGAAATATCCTTAAAAAATACACGTCCTTGAAAATATATTCTTTAGAGAAATCAACGTCATTGAAGAAATATTCTTTTAAAAATCCAAGTCCTTACAAAAATTATCTATTAAAAAGTCCAAGAGCTTGAAAAAATATTCTTCAAAAAATTCCACGTCCTTAACATTTTTTTTTTAAATTCAGGTCCTTGAAAATATATACATACCTTTAAAAAATTAAGGTCCTTGAAAATATATACATACCTTTAAAAAATTAAGGTCCTTGAAAATATAAAAAATTAAGGTCCTTGAAAATATATACATACCTTTAAAAAATTAAGGTCCTTGAAAATATATACATACCTTTAAAAAATTAAGGTCCTTGAAAATATATACATACCTTTAAAAAATTAAGGTCCTTGAAAATATATACATACCTTTAAAAAATTAAGGTCCTTGAAAATATATACATACTTTTAAAAAATTAAGGTCCTTGAAAATATATACATACCTTTACAAAATTAAGGTCCTTGAAAATATATACATACCTTTAAAAAATTAAGGTCCTTGAAAATATATACATACCTTTACAAAATTAAGGTCCTTGAAAAAAATATTATTAAAAAAATCCACGTCCTTGAAAAAATATTATTAAAAAAATCCACGTCCTTGAAAAAATATTATTAAAAAAATCCACGTCCTTGAAAAAATATTCTTTAAAAAATCCACGTCCTTGAAAAATTATTATTAAAAAATGAACGTCCTTGAAAAAATATTCTTTAAAAAATCCACGTCCTTGAAAAAATATTATTAAAAAAATTCACGTCCTTAAAAAATTATTATTAAAAAATCCACGTCCTTGAAAAAATATTCTTTAAAAAATCCACGTCCTTGAAAACATATTATTAAAAAATCCACGTCCTTGAAAAAATATTATTAAAAAATCCACGTCCTTGAAAACATATTATTAAAAAATCCACGTCCTTGAAAAAATATTATTAAAAAATCCACGTCCTTGAAAAAATATTATTAAAAAATCCACGTCCTTGAAAAAATATTATTAAAAAATCCACGTCCTTGAAAAATTATTATTAAAAAATCCACGTCCTTGAAAAATATTATTAAAAAATCCACGTCCTTGAAAAAATATTATTAAAAAGGCCACGTCCTTGAAAAATATTATTAAAAAATCCACGTCCTTGAAAAAATATTATTAAACAATCCACGTCCTTGAAAAAATATCCTTTAAAAAATCCACGGACTTCAAAACATATTCTATAAAAAATCCACGTTCTTGAAAACATATTCTTTAAAAAATCCACGGCCTTGAATAAAGATTCTTTAAAAAATCCACGTCCTTGAAAAAACATTCTTTAAAAAAATCAACGGTTTTTTTAAAAATAATCTTTAAAAAAAATCAACGTCTTTGTAAAAATAATCTTAAAAAAATACACTTTCCAAAAAAATATTCTTTTAACAAAGAAGTAATTGAAAAAATATACTTTAAAAAAATCCACGTCCTTGAAAAAAATATTATTTACATAAACTCACGTCCTTAAAAATTATTCTTTAAAAAATCCACTTCTTTGAAAAAAATATTCGTTAAAAATCAACATCCTTGAAAAACAATCTATAACAAATGAACGTCCTAGTAAAAATATTCTTTAAAAAATCCACGTCTTTAAAACGTATTCTTTAAAAAATCAACGTCTTTGAAAAAATATTCTTAAAAAAATCCAAGTACTTGAACAAAAAATTCTTCAAAAAAAAAACACTTTCTTGAAAAAATTTCTTTAAAAAAATCCAAGTCCTTGAAAAAATAATCTATAAAAAATTCCACGTACTTGAAAAATATTCTTTAAAAAATCCATGAAAAAATATTTTTAAAAAAAAATCCACGTCCTTGAAAAAATAATCTTTAAAAAAAATCCACGTCCTTAAAAAAATAATCTTTAAAAATCCACGTTCTGAAAAAATATTCTTTAAAAAAAATCCACGTCCTTGAAAAAATAATCTTTAAAAATCCTCGTTCTGAAAAAATATTCTTTAAAAAATCCACGTCTTGAAGAAATGTTCTTTAAAAAATCCACGGGTTTTAAAAAAAATATTCTTTAAAAAATCTACCTATTGGAAAAAATATTCATTAAAAAATACACGGCCGTGCAAAAATATTATTTAAAAAACCTACGTCCTTGGAATTATAATAGTCTTTAAAAAATTCACGTCATTGAAAAATATTTTTTAAAAAATCCACGGCCTTGCAAAATATTTTGCTGGTCCTTGAAAATTATTCTTTTAAAGAATCCACGTTTTGTGGTCTGCTGGTCCTTGAAAATTATTGTTTAAAAAATCCATGTTTTGAGGTCTACTGGTTCTTGAAAATTATTCTTTTAAAAATCCACTTTCTGTGGACTAAGGAAATATAGTTTCATTTAAAATCATTGCCCACTCCCGTTCAATTATTGTTGCCTACAAAAACACATTGAATTTTTTCACAAAGTTTTCAAAATCATATGCAAAAAATTTCTATGCTGATGCTGCTTTTGTGGTTTATAATATTAAAACAAAAATTGTCTAGTTCATAGTTTTGCCAATAAGATAAGTCAACTCCAGTTCAGTTTAGCATCATCAAAAAAAGGCAATCACTTTTTTTTTGGCGAACAGAGATATTTGGTTTGGTTACGTCTAGACTAAGTTGGTAACAACATATCATGAATGTATGACGAAATCTTTTTGGCAAGAAAGGAAAACTATGAGGTTTTTAAAATATTTTGTTTGCATGTTTTATAACGATAGAGATAAAGTGAACGAAATATTAGGAAAATAATGAATTTATAATGAAATTTGTGGAAACTTCGACTTTTTATCTGGAGTTCTTCCGAACCATTACTTGAAATCAATAAACCTCCAATATTGATTTCAAGTAATGGTTCGGAAGAACTCCAGATAAAAAGTCGAAGTTTCCGGGAGACTGATCTGGCATATGCACACTTTGTCACCAGTACTACTGACCTATCATACCAATACTTATGTGCTTTGTCCTTCAGAAGTCGACTGTGATATTGGAACTAATCTGTCGTAGTAGTGATAGATTAGTTCCAATGTCACAATTGACTAGTTGATTAGGGACTGGTTTGAACCTAGTGTGTCAATAGTTCATGAAGATATTGCACTATTATTGCTGTCATATGGTTAGGTATGACAATGATATAGTCCCCATATAACGTTTCTACCAAATATAGGTCGAGACTAGTCGTCGGCAAACAATTGGTTATGTTAATATAAGTACAATGAGTTTTTGTAGGCCACTTAGTAAGTAGTTGCAGCCACACTTATTATTTTGTAATGGAATTTGTTGCTGCGAATTATGCCCACTTGAGAAGAATCTTGGTAAATTAAAACGAATATGTTTCAAAGGGCTTACAAACTTAATTTTATATGAATTTCAACTTTACGACGTCCCAATAAACACAATGTAAGCGAACACCATGTTCACCCACTTGACTATGGATGCAGTTATTACTTCTTTCTGACCAATCTTTTTTTTCAAATTTAATATCCGTTTTGCTGATTTAAGGCTGTTGATTTTAATATCTGGCTCCTTAAGCTCTCACTCAACACCATCTTCAAAGACAAATCCATAAGCACAAATAAAAAAAGAAAGTAGTGTTATATGGATTTGAAATACTAAGCAACACGATTCTTTGTCATCGATGCCGCCTTTACAAAGCCCACGCACACACTTGCACTTCGCATACGCAGTATAGCCTTGGAAAAGTGACCGACCGACCCCACGCTAACATCCATTTCATTTAATGTTGTTTTTATATTTTTATGATTATTAGAACATAAATATGTTTACGCTTTATCTTTTAGACAAACATAGAGACAGACGGACACACCCTGGATCCACCCTTCCCAAGCCTCCTCCATCTTCCCCATAGCATAATGGAAATGATTTTGCACTTAGCAAAAGATGACAAGTTGATGTTGTTATTGCTGTATATGCTTTATGTGTGTGTAGAGAAGCTTATATAGTCCATTATGTCCATTTTGCTTGAACTTGGTGCGAATAAAGCAACAACAACAAAAACTTTATTTCATTTTCATCATTTCCCTTTTTATTGAGTCATTAACCCTTTTGCGTATGACTTCATTTAACTGGATGATGATGATGATGGCAGAGATAAGCAAATCAAATTTCCAAGCTTTAGGGGGTGAGGAGGAGACGAATTTGTTTATATTCATCTCTAGCCTTCGTATTTATGGTCATGTCTTTGAGACAAAGGGAGGAAATGATTTGATTATTCCTACCCTAGAGATGCTTTTTATTTACTACGAACAAATTAATATTATAACAATAATTAATTAAGTTTGGAAAAAGGGATACGTCATGAGGATAGAATAGTCGGAACAAATTCCATACCATAGCTATTAAATGAAGGATAAACGTAGATGTCTGTAAGCATGCAAATAGTCACGGGTGTCTTAGGGTGTAATGGAGACGAGTTAAAGGTAATAGTATGGAGCTTAAAATTACCTAAAATTAAGTTTTGGCTAAAAAAACTAATTTGCCTATATACGTTTATCCTGAAAAATGATAAGAAGAGGAAAGGGGATGAAAAGCAAAGAAAGAACGAAAAGAAAGCAATCAAGGGATAAGAAGGGATGGAGAAGAAATAAGTCGAAAGTGAATACCCAAACGACCCAAAATGCCTTTAAAGAATCCTGTAGTGTTTTAGAAGGACCACAGATTCATAGTAATTCAGTCCACATATCGGTGATAGTTACATTAGGAAATCTGATCTCATACAAGAAGCTCTTGTCAAGTTAGCGGTATGGTCTTAACCTTGAAGTAAAAATTTCTAAAACTGAGCTGGTCCTTTTCAGGAATAAGAGGGAAATTGAATTGAATGTACCAATCTACCAACGATGGATGATGTCACCCCAAAACTCTATTCGGAAGCCAAGTATTTAGGTACAACTTGGGCCCGTCGGCGAAGAACGCGCCAAGTGAGGACTGATAGCAAGTCATACACTGGTTGTTTTTGACCATAGTACGTCCGGTTCTCACCTATGGTGCTCTGGTTTGATAGAACTCTCTAGACAAAAAAAATCGTACTGTACGAATTAAACAGAGTCCAAAGAGCGACATCAGTGGTCATTGTAACGTGATTTATTCGTCGACTGGGGTAAGTCCAGTCGCGTCCAGGGTCTCCATAAGGACCCACTAAACCTTACGAAATAAAAGACTAGTTTTATCCCTTCTAGGGGTTCAATCGGATGTTTATTGATCTAAATACTAGTATGTTATAATTCAATGAAATGCGATATTGATAGGCTTGTAGTAAGGCTGGTGATAAGGGTGACTAACTGCTAGGAATGATCGGGAACGATGTTGTTGATTGATGTTTTAGTATCGACGATGTTAGTTAATGGCGAACTGCGTTGATGATCGGGAACAACAAGCCTGATTGATAAACGGCTTCTGCGGTTGTTGTGGAGACGAAGCTGGTTGGCGTTCGGGTTCTACGATTTAACGGTGATCGGGAACGTGTTGATTGCTGATCATTCAGCTGACGACAGGAACAGGAAACCATAGTCTCTGTGAGGGACAGCAAACAAGAATTCACTGTGTGCAATGTATTAGTTGGACAGCCACAGTGGGTAGTCCCTTCCAAAATTTGCAAACGCAACAAGCCACCCAGGAATTGCCTTGGTGGAGAGCAAGCTAACTTCAACGGCGAAAACTGGAATACTAAAGGATCAACTGGAATGAAGTGAATGCGAATTATTGTGCATTGAGTACAGCAAGCAAATGACTTCAATGAATGACTGGCGTAGATGGAGATGCTGTTGAGTGCATATCGACTCATTGCTGCTATGATGGTAAGGGAAGACCGTAGGTGTTATTGTATGTATGTGACACTTGTCACGTTACATCAGCACTAGTGATACGGGCTGTCTTTAACGTGCTACTAGATCTTCTTCCGTTAGATCTTCTTGTAAAGGAGCAGCATCCAAGAGCGCTCTTCGACTTAAGAAGATATAGAGATTTCTACCGATGAATCTAATATGGAAAATGGGAAAAGTGTATAGCGACATCCGTGATTAAAAATATAAATAGGGACATCGATGGACCACTGACTATGTACATATGTATCAGTATAATCAGTTAAGTCCTACTCCATAAAGTCTGCGCCAGTTCTGGATTGTAAGAAAGCCTTGGGTACCTAAAATCATCCGTCACTTTCTGTGGGGTTACCTGCCATTGCAACATTGTAGGAAATCAAATGACATCTTTGTGGAATTTCATGCGTCTGGTGGAACTAGGATATTGGGATAAAGCTAGCCAGATATGGCAAAACGAACCCAACCAGTTGAAGGTTTCCAAGGCAATCAGGGCATTCATCTCCAAATGAGGGACTCATATTTACTTTCGCTTATAAAGAACAATTGCAGATTAACAATAGGCATAAATACGGTCCACTGCTATGTTAGGGCAATGTGTTACAAATGAGGAAGAACAGTCCTCCACCAGTAGGACAGAAAATTGAGGAACCGTTTTGCTTGTTCAGCACAATCTTAAGACACCACCACTTACATTGCTAAAATACTCAGAGAGACTTTAAAGCTCTTTAGAGCAGCTTCTCTATATATATACAGCATGAATTGAAGTCCAGAACCGACGAAATGTAGTCGGTTTCATATCATCTGTTACTTAGCTACTTAGGGGTAGTTTACACTATATGTAAATGTCATATGACATGAACTTTTCCATCGTTAAATATTCACTAATATGTGGAATATTGGAGATTTTCCTTACGCCATTTATTCTGTGCGTCCACCGCAACAAAAATATAATAAAATTACGTCTCCATATTGCCTCCGTGGGTAGATATGGAATGTTTTTATTTCGTGTCATATGACATTGATAGATAGTGTAAACTACCTCTTACTTTGCTGAACCTGAATATCCGGGGTGTTGAATACACAGTACAATATTTAAGGCCACCTGTGAAGTGCTTCTTACCGCTCCAGTAATGAGAACTACAGTTAAGCTGTACATTAGGGTTATCATTTTTTTGTAGACGTGTAGACATTGAAAAACTACTATGAAATACGGTGTAATTTTTTCTATATCGCTATAGAAGTTTCCGCACCAAATGCATTGAAGTTCAGTAATGCAATACTTAATGTTATTTGTTTGTTATTACGAAAAACGTATATGTCATTAACGTTTTTCGTAATAACTTAACTGGCGCTTCTCTGTTGCGATTGATGTTTATGTCATCTGTGACAGCATCTGTGTGAATGCTATTTAAACCTGCTTGATAGCCTTGTTGATCCAGAGGTTATCTCTTGTAACGCTGGACCTCTCTTTCTAGACCATTAAGATACCTCCTGATATGCCTGGGAGGGGGGTTCTATCCAACATATAGTGATTGGGATGGCTCTCCCGGTGACACCCTAGCAAGTACTATAACGAGAGCATGCCATTGTGTTGCAGTACTGGAAGAATTTTTGTCTCCTCATGTAGTTGGTCCTTTGAAGACATGAGAAGACACCCTGTTGCAATTTTCAGGCCGGCATTCTGACAGGTTTGGATATTTTTCAATCGAGGTGCACTTGTATTCGCGGACCACACAGGCGCCGCATAGCTTACCACACACCGATTTATTGCGTTATATGTGGTTAACAACGGTTTCTTTATCTGCACCCCAAGTGCTGCCGGTTAGGGACTTGAGGAGCTTGTTCCTACATCTCAGTTTGTCGCAGATAGCAATGACATGCGCGGAGACGGTGAACATGCTGTCGAATGTGAGCCCTAGAATTTTGGGGTACTTGGTGGTCAGGATTCTGCTATCATCAGCTCGCCAGACCATGTGGTTAACAGAGTGACCGTAGATTTATTGCTGATATTTGCATATTCCTCACGTGGTAAGATCAGTCAAGTAGGAATTCTATCTATCACAAATGACATTAGGGACCCAGCAAAATGTTCGATGACAAATCATGAGTTGAATCATGGGTGCAAGTGACATGTCATAGGTGAAAATTTAGGTGAATCACCAATGACATTTACAAGGGAGTGACACACACTTTCACCAATGCATTGTCATAGCATTTTGCACCAGTTCATTGTCATAGCATCTTGCACCAGTTCATTGTCATGGCTTCTTGCACCAGTTCATTGTCATGGCATTTTGCACCAGTTCATTGTCATACAATCTTGCACCAGTTCATTGTCATGGCTTCTTGTACCAGTTCATTGTCATGGCTTCTTGCACCAATGCTTTGGATCCGAATTTTCGCCAATCAGAAATAACATTTGCAATACAATTATGTAATTTGTTGAATTAATAACAATGCAATGTTTTTTTTCTTTATTTTGTATGTAATTTTCAAAATTATATATTATATTAATCTGGAATATCATTTTTATTTCTTCCGATGGCTGCAAGATATTTCTTTCAACTTGGGGTTCCGTTTTTCCAATATTCCATAAATTATGTTTCAATCTCTGTACCAAGCTCATCATTTGGGAAATCTAGTATAAATTTGAATTCTGTTATGTTATTTCAAAAGAAAAACTTATCCTGTAATAGTTACCATGTAATGGTCTCTTTTATACCGATCTTCTACTTTGCTTCCCTAACTTTGGATCCCATGTTTTGTGATATCATATTGAACTTGATCTTTCCATTGGAGTTTTGTTCTTCCCTCGGGTGGCGTAACGTCAAATGGCTCGTATTAATATACCGGTGGCAACTTTATCCATCCTGTTGACACGGCCCAGCCAACCCAATAATTGCAGCTCGATATGTTTTACTATATCGGTGCTGGTCGGCTGGTGGAGCTCGTGGTTTATAGACCGGGTCTCTTTCATACTTATTTTTAATATCCACAAAACGAAACAGGTTTCCAAACACAAAATATATTTTTCTTTTGTTTTATATCAATTTACATTGTATTTTTAATTAAAATATATAAATTTTGCCACTATCGATCACTTTCATCTGACTTTTATTTTCATTTTAACAATTACCTCTGCAAGTACACAATTATTCGGGTACATGAGTATTTTATAATTTATTGTGCGGGTACTTATCAATTTATTTAAACTCATGACAATATTATGACAAAGATCGGATCTTTCACCACTTCAATTTCACTTATGAAAATTCGATGAAAAAGATCGGATCTTTCACGACTTCAATTGCACTCATGAAAATTCGATGAAAAAGATCGGATCTTTCACGACTCCTTTCGCACTCATGCAAAAGAACCAGTGAAATCATGATTTCACAACGAATCACTTCCATTTAATTTTGCTGGGGAAGGTAGCTGATGCCAAGATCGTACAATTCATTCGCATACATTACGATCTCCTCTTTTTCTCTTACGATCGACTTCGTTGACCGTTCGGGAGATTCTCGTATTTTGACGACGACGATAAATCCAACTACGAAGTTGTCAATTCCCACATTTATTAGCAAAAGAGCTCGGAGCAGGCATTCCGGGAAATATTGCCGCTTTTATTATGGAGAGAGATATACCCTCAGCCTATGTGAATTGAAACTTTCATCTTCGGACAGATCGAATGTATTTACTGTCTTTTCAGTATTTTGAGGCCTTTTTTGAACTTGCCAACGAAAATATGGATTAGGATAAAAGTTCAAAAGTGTGACAGAGGCGAACAGACCTTAAACTAAGGTACCACAATTTTAAAAGTTAAACTAAATTTGGACAAAATATTAGGAGATCCAAAGTTTGGACTAAATTTGGTCAAGATATATCGTGCATACAACTTAAGTAAAATTTTTTAAACATTCGGGTGAAGTACCGGAAGTTGTGGACCGGTATTGCCTATCTTCGAACTAAAACTATGACAAGCTATGGCAAAGGCCAAACTTTTGTTGCCATAGGAGTTGTTTCATTTTTCGGGCTGTTTTCTCAAGAAGTATGGACTAGCCCCTGAAAAAAAAAACTGTCGTAATTGATGCAGCGAATGCAAGTTGCTCCAACAAAAATCAAAGTGATTCGAGAGCAGGTCTTTAAGTGAACTTATCCGTAATTTTGTGTGATAGGTACCCGAAGTAGTGGACAAATATAGTCCATACTCGAACCTCATCTATATCTAGTAGATATATTAGGATGTGCAAAGTATGGATTACATCGGTCACTCCCTTCAAAAGTTAACGTGCGCACAATTTTTCCGAACATTTTTCAAGTTTTGTGGGGGAGGTACCTGAAGGAATGGACCGATATGACTTATCTTCGAACTTAAACTATGTTTGGACAAAATATTGCTAAAACCCAATCGGCAGATCCGTTCGATAGATATCTTGCGATCCAACCATTACACACGGTGTCATAAGGGGTTTTTTTCACCTTTCAGGCTATTTTCACAAGAAGTATGAATTTGCTCCTGATGAAACTTGTACCATCGTATGGGAGGCGGTAAATACAAGTTGCTACAACAAAAATCAAAGAGATTCGAGAGCAGATCCTAAACTGAACTTTTCCGAGATTTTGTGTGGGAGGTACCCGAAGGAGTGGACCGATTGAGTCGATATTGGAACCTCATCTAAGTCTGGTAGATATTTCACGATATGCAACCAAATTTGGATCAAATCGGCTGTCCCCTTCAAGATTTATCGTGCGCACAAATTTCCTGAACATTTTCGAACTTTTGTGGGGGATGTACCGTAAGGAGTGGACCGATATAACCCATCTTCAAACATAAACTAAGTTTGGACAAAATATTACGAAAGCCAAATTTAGGACCAAATCGCACATTGCTAAATCGACTCCAAATTGCCTGAAACACATTTCGTCCAAACATACTTGGGGTTTAAAACCATTATTTCGATGAGGCACATTTTGCCCGTATGAAAGTGTATATACCCTCCTTAGCATAAATGCTGAGGGTATAAATATAGAAGACTTCTATAGAGAGGAGATTTCATTAGGATTTCCGTCAATTTGTAGGAAACCGCATAATGATCTATAGATATTAGACCTTATTAAGAGCTTCTTGAGATTGAACACTACATTAAGGTCGTATATATGTAGATATAGGGCATAGAGTTTTCAATGGATAGATTGACATCTTTGAGGTCTTCTAAAAATAGAAGCACTAATAAAATAAAACCAAATGCCGTGCACAATCGTTCGTGAACGAGTGACTTGGCTTTCACCTTTGGGATGTGTGATAACAAGAGACAATCACTAAAAATTCCCTTAGGAAGGTGAACAACACACGAACTGAAGCTTATCCTTGAAATCCCTTAGCTTTTATTACCCCCTCTTATGTTTGTTGAAACTATTCCCATATAAGTCGCAAAAAGACTTTCTACGGAAGATAGAAAACCTCATAAAAGTCTTCCACAGATCAAATACCTCACAAATGTATTCTATTAGTAGAAGACCCTCTAAAGGCCTTCTAAAGATAGATCACATTAAGGTCTAAATCTACAGGTAGGAAACTTCATAAAGCTCTTTAAGGTAGAAGACCTCAGTAGGTAGAAAATCTCCTCTTTAGGTAGAAGACCCCAAAAAAGTCTTCTTTAGGCTGAAAACCTCACAAAAGTCTTCTGTACATCGATAAAACACATCCTAAAGGTTCTCTATAGATAGAAGACCTCATAAAGGTATTCTTCTATAATACACATAAAGGTCTTCTATAGAGAGGAGATTTCATTAAGTTGTTCGTCAATTGGTAGAAAATCGCATAAAGCTCTTCTATAGATATTATACATCGAAATGATCTTCTTGAAATAGAACACCACATTAAGACGGTATATAAATACAGGGCATGAAGTCTTCCATGGATAGATTGACCTCATTAAGGTTTTCTATTGATAAAAGACCTAATAAAATAGAATCAAATGCCGTGCAAAATCGTTCCTGAACGACAGGCTTGAATTTCACCTTTGAGATGTGTGATAACAACATACAAGCTCTAAAAAATCCTGGTTATTCCCGAATTCCCTTAAAGTAGAAGAGCCCCCAAAAGCCTTCTACAGATCAGTCACATCAAGGTTTAATTATACAGGTTGGAAACTTCATAAAGGTCGTCTGTAGGTAGAATACCTATATAGGTAGAACGCCTCCTCTTTAGGTAGAATACCTCATAAAAGTCTTCTTTAGATAGAAAACCTCACAAAAATCTTTTGTACATCAATAAAATACATCCTAAGGTTTCTCTATAGATAGAAGACTTCATAAAGGGATACTTCTACAATAAACATAAAGGTCTTCTATGGAGAGGAGATTTCATTAGGCTTTGTCAATTGGTACGATAATAGACCTCGTAAAGATCTTCTTGAGATAGAACACTACATTAAGGTCGTATATCGATATAGGGCATTCAAGTCTTCTATAGATAGAATACGTAACAAAATAGAAAAAAATGCCGTGCATAAGTCCCAATCCGTAATAAGTTTAGTCCTTCTGGCATTATCTTTTGTCCTCATAAAGATCTTCCATAGATAAAAGACCTCAAAAAAGTCTTCTATAAGAAAAAGACCCCCTAAAAGCCTTCTACATATCGGTCACATTAAGGTCTAATTCTACAGGTAGGAACCTTCATAAAGGTCTTCTATAGATAGGGACATCAAAAATGTCTTATAAGACATTTTTCATGGATAGAAGATCTTCTATATATAGAAGATTCCAAAAATTAGTCTATAGACAGAAGACCTCATAAATGCCTTCTATAGATAGAAGACCTCATAAAGGTCATCTATAGATTGAAGGCCTCATAAGGGTCTTCTATGGATAGCAGATCTAGTAAAGATATTCTAAAGTAAAAAAACTTCATAATGATTTTCTAAAATATGACCTCATAAAGTCATTCTATAGATGAAAGACTTCGAAAAGGTATTCTTGAGATAGAACACTGCATTAATGTCGTATATGGATACATGGCATGGAGTCCTCCATGGATAGATTAACCTCATTAAGGTATTCTATAGATAGAAGGTCCAATAAAATACAACCAAATGCCTTGCACCCAAAATCTTAAATCGTTGAATGGACAACAGGCTATTTTTGGTTTTCTTTTTCTTAATCCCCAGCTGTTAAGCCACTCACCATCATTTATGAATGCCGTTCGTTGTGCGACATTTAGCAACAGTAAATGCATCACATTCGTAAATTCAGTTCAGTCAACAGATAGATCGGACAGACAGACAACCAGCCAGTCAGCCGTCTATCTATCCATGCATTCATTCATCCGTTCAATCATAATGGGAACGACGACACTCCTTGGTCATCAAACTGAAGTTAAGTAGGCGTTAGGCAAAAAAAGGAGAACGAGGGTTATCAGTGTAAGAAATCAAATTAAATTTTTTAAATGAGCCCGAGAACAACAACAACAATATCAACAACAATACGAAGAAATATGGTACAACAGTGGCGACAACATCACTCATAAAAATAATAAGGCGAAAGGAAAGGACGTGAGTGAGTAGCAGCAAGATTCACAAAAAGGGTTAAATTTAAACTTATGTTGTCAAAAACTGCGGCTGGTTAGACAGTGGTTTCGAAGGAAATATTTGGCATTCAGTGTGCCAGACAGATAGGCTTATCATAACACCGCGGTGGCACCCAAGCACCCACTAACAAATGCAATCAACACAGTCTACACGAAAGATAAATTTCTCAATCCTTCATATACGAGGGTCACTAAAAAACCTTCTGGCCTAGGCAACACGCAGTGTCGCCAGTCGTCATTTGACACTTTTTTTGGAAAGTGTGACAGTTTTTAGCCTAAGCGTACTCAGGACAGTTTCACATACGAACATGTGTTGAGTTGTTTGCAGTGACTTTAAAAAATAACTTTTCAAAAGTAATGGAATTTACTTCTGAATATTTTCGTCCTATAATTTTTCACAACTTCCGACGTGAATAATCACGGCGAGAGTACATCGATCAAATTAAATCTTTGTGTGTTAATTAAGGACCATCCTATAGCATTATGAAAATCTGGTATAATGAATTCAGTCGTGGTAGACACTTGCCAAAAAAAACGAAGTTCGTGAGGGTTGTCCAAAAACGGCGTTGTGCCAGAAAAAAATAAGCAGCGTGTGAACGAATAATGCAAGAACGCAGTGCTATATATCGTGAGAAAAACGCATCCTTGGGCATATATTCCACCAACTCTTAGGCTAACAACTGTCAAACTTTCCAAAAAAATGTCAAATGACGCCTGGCGACACTGCGTTTTGACTAGGCAAGAAGGTCTTTTGTGACCCTCGTATGTATATATTTCAAGCATTTATGTACATTTCAGTGTATTATCAAGGAATGGGTCGAGTGTTCATCTTGCGACTTGATCTAAATATGGAAATCACTCCTTGAGATAGTTTCATTTTGGTTTGGTAAGGATCTTTTTAGAACTCTTAATCCCAATTTGTCTCTTCACAACCAGTGTTGTTGCTGCCCGAATCCTGCAAAACCGATGTTACTGGAAATAATAATGATAATCAGACGACCTCTTTTGACAGAATGGCGTTTACCAGTTGTTTTCAATGTATAGTCGAACACTGAGTTGGATAGATGGATGAATGAATGAACTGTCTGAATAAACGGATACCTTCGTTTGAATCCGTTTGGTTGGCCTTTTCGTTTTCTTTTCCATATTTTTGTTTGTGTACTGAGCTGAACCCAGATGGATGGTTGGATAAATGTGAATGATAGAGTTATGCTGATAAGAAATAAACAAGAATTTCATTATGCCCACACAAATATTGTGCGGGGCATTCGCTTGCTTGTCTGCCTCAACAATAACAGATGCAGCAGCAGTATAAACAGTCATTTGTGTATTAAAAGTTTTTGATGAGGTCCCTTGAGCAGGAGAAGATGGGGGGGCAGAGAAAATTATGAAGGCGACCAAAGCCACAATATAACAACATTTTTTTCTTTTGATGATAATGACATTCGTATGACTGGGGGTTCTATGTCGGAGCCGTTGAAAAAAGGAGCAACACCAGCAACAACTACAACGTTTAAGTACGGAGGAAGTTGTTGTAATTGGTTTGTGTTGACAGTTCCTTTCATGTTATTGGTCATCAGTCACTAAGCCTGCTGCTGCTCAATTTTTATCTTCAAAATAATTTAGAAATAAAAATAGGTAAAAAAACTTTTTAAGTTAAACGGTTTTATGTTAAACATAAACATTGCAATGTTTAAGATAAAGGTACTAAAAACCAAAAAATAATAAAATAGATACAGTCGTGGGAATTATAAACATATGCATAGACTAGACTAAAATAAAACCGTGGGGCACGTCAATTGTCTACAATCGTTGATTAAAATGTTTGTTTTGTAATGTTACACTATAATTAGGCAGTTGTTCAACCGACAACGATGGACGTGTGATAAATAGGGCTAGAATGTGGAAACAAGCTAGCAAGCTCGATTATAAGCGAGTTTTAGGGTTTCATAGTGGTTAGCGAGTAGTACTTTGTCGATTAAAGACAAACTACGAGCAGTGAAACGCTTCCTCGCCAGGCAGCAGTGTGAATGTCCAACGATAAACTAGTTGAAACATCTCTTTTATTTACATGGAGTGTATAACTATTGGAATTTCCATGAGCAAGAAATAGTAAGTAATTTCCTCACCGTCTGCGGGCCAACTGCCTAACGACGAATTAAACGATTCTTCTATCGCACATTAAGTCGATAATTTGTAGACAATTGACGTGCCCCACGGTTTTATTTTAGTCTAGTCTATGCATATGTTTATAATTCCCACGACTGTATCTATTTTATTATTTTTTGGTTTTTAGTACCTTTATATTAAACATTGCAATGTATGTTTAACATAAAACCGTTTAACTTAAAAAGTTTTTTTGCCTATTTATACCCTATACCACAATGTGGAAAAGGGTATAATAAGTTTGTTTTCCCAAAAATTCATGTAACGCCGCTAAATATTCGTCGTAGACCCCTCATGTGGTATACCAAACTTCATATCTCGACGAGATAAAGCGATTTAGCGATGTGTGTCCGTCCGTCCGTCCGTCCGTCTGTCCGTCCATTAAAAATTGTAATCAAGCTAGAGGCCGCAATTATGGACCGATTGTCACGAAATTTAGTATGGAGGTCGGGTTTGGACCAGAATAGAACTGATTAGTTTTTGGCGATGATCGTGAAATGTTAAAGGGATGAAATGGACCAAAAACAAAATTTTTGCTCGATTTTGTAGCCGCTCTGTAGGTCGCAATAATAGTCCGATCGGCGCGAAATTTTAAACGTAGTTTTGGTTTGAGATGAAGAAGTAGCGTGCAAGTCAACGGTATGATCGGATAATATTTAGCGGGTTAAATTGATCAAAACTTTTGTGTGAAAATTGGTAAAATTTCTAATGCACATCTTATAACAGCTAGCCCGGAAAGCTAGTGCACAGGGATAGTGGTATAGGGTATCACATGGTCGGCCCCGTCCGACTATAGTCTGTTCTTACTTGTTTTATTTTCTAGTTTTTATTTCGCATTCTGTTTAATGCGTTTAGTGCTTCACTATTGCAAGGTTTCTTGCCCGTTAGTTTATTGCAGTCCAACTCCTCTATACGTAGTCCCTGCAAAGATCTTACTCTACTAAGAGCCACGTAGACTTGACCTTCTTCAAACAGTTTCGCACCTAAGTATACGACTGCGTGATCCACAGTGCTGCCCTGCATTTTATGTATAGTAGAAGCCCATGATAGTATTAAAGGCAACATTATTCTTTCAGTCGTCCCGTAATTGTACTTAGCTGGAAACTGTATGGCTTTCTGGTGTATAAGATGTCCTGTCTAGTGCACTGTATTCTTCTTGTCAAGCCCTTTTATTTGATACCCATATTGGTGGGATTGATAAAAAATTGTTATCAGCCATTTGGTAGCGGCGGCCATCTTAGATTTCAATTTTGCATAGTAAATTGTATTCTACTTGTTTAGACCTTTCATTTGATACCCATTTTGAGGGGATTGATAAAACCTACGTTATCCGCCATTTTGTAGCGGCCGCTATCTTGGATTTAAATTTTTTATAGTATATTGTATTCTGCTTGTTGAGCCCTTTCATTTGATACCCATATCGATGGGATTGATAAAACCTACGTTATCCGCCATTTTGTAGCGGTCGCCATCTTGGATTTAAATTTTGCATAGTAAATTGTATTCTAATTGTTGAGACCTTTCACTTGATACCCATATCGATGGGATTGATAAAACCTACGTTATCCGCCATTTTGTAGCGGCCGCCATCTTGGATTTAAATTTTTTATAGTATATTGTTGTTGAGCTTGTTGAGCCCTTTCATTTGATACCCATATTGATGGGATTGATAAAACCTACGTTATCCGCCATTTTGTAGCGGCCGCCATCTTGAATTTATAATGATAATGAATAAATATAATTGTATTGTCACCAAAATCCAAAGTGTATACAAAATTTCAGATTAATCGGTTGACAGGAAGAGGGTGAAATTTGAATTACTAAATTTGACCCAAGAATAAATAATAAATAAAACAAACGGGGTGAGCTAAATAAAACCATTTAAAAATATGAGAAATGACAGAAGGATCGCGAATAACTAAAGAAATATTTAAAACACTAAAATATAAAATTTAAAATTATAATATAAAATAAGAAAAGAAACTATCTAATATATAAAAGGCAATGTGTGTATGTTAGTATGTTTGTTTGTTTGTATGTTTGTATGTTCCGAATAGACTCAAAAACGGCTGAATAGATTTTCTTGAAAATTTCAGATAATGTACTGGGAACACCGGTGGTGAAAATAGGCTATATATTTTTTTGAATGGTCTTCGCGGAAGTGAAATATCGCGGTCATCCCAAATTATTCAAAAATGTATTATTTCAGATAATATACCTAATTTTAGTAAGCGTGATTACAAAACCGCTAAAACACTGGCTCCAATATGTGGGATAACGCGGTCAACGCCATATTTTGGAATACAGTAAATTCCCGATGACTTGAGATGTCACTATATTGAAATTCCGAAAAATCGATTGGGAAATCTTATGAAATTTTGTATGTGGAGTTTTTAGGTCTGAGAATAGGTCGTAATCTATTTTTTTATCCCGCTAAGTGTAGTGACCGGTGGTCCTCCCCACAATTTTTTTTAAGAAAACCGCGAAATTCAAGATACGTTTTAATATATTGTTTACAAATTGTTTGCAATGCTATGGTAATTACAGTCTTGACCCTGAATGGTCGTCGCGGAAGTGAAAATCGCGGTTATCCCAAAATATTCAAAAATGTATTATTTCAATTAATTAGAACTGTGGTAAGCTGTTTTTATACAATGTTTTTAAGAAAATCTGAAATCTTTGATATTTTTGAACGTACAGATTGTTTTCCCTGAATGATTGTTTTCCCTGAATGATCGCGGTCATTTGAAAAATGTATTATTTCAATTAATATACATAATTTTAGTAAGCGTGACACAAAAATGATATAAACACTAGCTTGAACAAGTGGGATAGCGCGATCGTGTGCTATTTTAATACGGCTAAGTGTAGTGACCGGAGGTTCTCCTTCAAAATTTTTTTTTTTTTTAAATCTGAAGTCCATGATATTTTTGAACGTATTGTTTACAGATTGTTTGCAATACTACTGTAATTACTGTCTTGACCCTGAATGGGAAGTGAAATATCGCGGTCATCAAAAAAATTTGCAAACATTTATTATTTCAGATAATATACATAATTTTGTAAGCATGCCTAAAAAACGCTATAAACGCTGAACACTAAACAATAAGTGGGACAGCGCGATCAACTCCACATTTTGGAAAACAGTAAAATCCGGATAACTTGAGATGTCACAAGATCGAAATTCCAGAAAGATCCATTGGAAATCAGACAAAGTTATTGGTATACAATACAATATCATCATTGGAATCAGAATACCGCGATCGTGTTCGATTTTTGAAAATATTATAATTACGGATAAAATCTCAAAATGTGGGAAGTGAAACTTCATGAGCATTGATTTCAGTCCTTGGAATAGCTAGGTAAAGATACATTTTTTTAAATACAGCAAAATCTCGATAATAACAACTACAATTTATAGAAGTAATTTTTTTATGAATTATATAAATGTTGCCATACATATCCGGAAGGAACATACATTTCGCTGAGGGGTATTTTACCACTATTGCATATAGAGCGCGAAGAAAAAAAGCGTTACGTTCGATCGGCCTGAATGAGGTTAAATCCACCAAAAATAGCGAAAATCAGGCGCCACCGTTCTATGGGAGCTATATCAAAACGAGGACGTATACTGAACAGTGGCTATATCTCTGAACTATCGAAAATCGGGAGGTACTGTTTTATGGGAGCTATATCAAAACGTGAACCTATTACTGTTACATACCGAGCGCAAATAAAAAGGCGTGTCTTTCGGTCGATACGAATATTTATGCTCTCCTCTTTAAAATATATTAAAACCATATTTCAGCCATTTCGGTGTGATAATGATGTTAAATCCTCAAAAATAGCGAAAATCAGCCGGTACCGTTCTATGGGAGCTATATCAAAACGTGGACCTATACCAACAATTCTTTGCAGTAATAGTTACGACCCCAACCGAGACCAACAATCCAATATATAGCAATGTCAATTGACGTGCACCGACCATTATATGTGGGTCACAAAGTGCTTTAAACTGTCGATTTATGGTGAAGGGTATAATAAAAGAGATTTTATATCTTAAATTTGGGGGATACCATTACATGGAATTTATGTCAAAATATTGATTTATATTATGAAGTTTCTAGAGGGATGCCTAATTATGGGTGTATCAATACTGGATAAATAACTAAAGTTTACACGGAGAACCCAAACAACGGGCCAGCAACGCGGACCGGGTCAGCTAGTAAAATATAAAACCTAAAATATAAAATATCTATATATCACCAATATTTTTGAAAATTTAACATAGCTGTGATTGTATATTATAAAAATTAAATATTTTTGGATAAATTGAAATGTTTTTGGACGTGTCAAAAAATATTGGCCTTAAAAGATATATCAGGAAAAATGTCTAAAATTGTCTTTTCAATTTCAAAAAAATCAAAAAAAAATTTTGATACTACATCAATGATTTTTGGTACACAGATTAAGAAAAAAATCTGCATTCCAAATCTGTTTTCGTTACTAACTTTGATCGTTGCGCGCAATGCGATATGACCGTTTTAATTATAATAATTAGAAAAAATTCTAAAAAAATCGCGGCTTCATATATTTAGCTGTTATATCCTATTATCGTTAACTGAATTCGTAACCTTTGCAATGATGCAAAAAATAATTGCAAAGTCTCAATGGATTCGCGAAAAATCAATTTTGTTAAATAATTTCACGTATTTACAAACATATTTTTGAAACAATAGCGCTCATACTTACGAAAAATATATAAAAAAAATTATAACAGCATCCAGACATTTTGAGGAATAAAATGAAACCTAAGTTGTGAAGGTTGGAGCTATAGTATTCATGTTATTTGCAAAAATACGAAGAAAATATGAGGAAAAAATTAAAATCATATTATTCTAATTTTATTTTTTATGGTTTTATAGGAAATTTTGGAGAAAAAATGTTTGAGTTCTTCGGCATTTTCGTGAAAATTTCACGCAATAATGATGATATTCCGTTGTAACAAATTTTTCGCTTATAGTTTTCCTATTGGATAATATTATTAGAACCTTATATTAAATCACAAGGAAATCCAATTGTGGCATAACGTTAAAATAATGTTATATTGAATATTATAACATTTGAGACGCATATAAACCGCGTAATTATGAAAATGACATGATGCGCATCCGATTTTCCAACACAGCGAATCAATCCCTCTTATTTGATGTACAGTTTGTCAAATTCTATTTGGCGGCCACGATGTAGCATCTGCTGCATATTAGGGTGCAAAATATTGTAAAATGGTCATAACTTCCGCGAAGTTCATTTACATTTTATGCGCATCCGATTTCAATAATCACCATTAAAAAATACATCGTTCTATGCCGTTTCAATGCGATCCTTCAAGTACCGTGGATGTAGCATCGCACTCAATTTTTAGAAAAAATCTGTTATATCTCTGGATTTACGAGAGTTTTTAAATATCTGTTTTCGCACAGTTTAAACACGCGTATCGATCTATTTATTTAAGTAGAACTGACACATCCAAAACGCGTTTTAATATGCGATATTTTCAAAATAATTTTTTGCAAATTTTCAAAATTTGAGGGGTATCATATCCGCCGATCTAGTGGGTGGATTTTTGCGCGTCGTGGCTTGTTAGATTCAGAACGTAAAAAAACTAAATTTACGCGGGTTTCCACGGAAATCGAAAGACGTTTGTAAATTTTAAACCAAAAAAATAGGTTTTTGAGAAAAATTTACGCACAAAAATTTCGTGTTTGGGCGCAGATTACTGTGATCCTGTGAGGGCTACACCCTCATGTTATACATTAAAAAATGCGAAATCGCGAGTACTACAATCAAATAATAAGCATTTAGGGAAATCCAGCTGCGCATCCCGATTAGAGCAAAAATTAAAAAAACCCCATTTTTCAGGTTTCAAAATGTCAGCATCCGTTTGAGGTAGATACAGTGGATATATTAAAAAATCATACATTAGAAACTTCAACCCTGAAGCGTACTCCTTAACGTCTCCTTTGAGCATTAAGCTCTACATTGTGTTGTAAAACCACTAATTGGAAAATAACATAATGAAACTCGTTTAATTCAACGATTTTTTCCGATTTTTTTACATTAGTACGACCACAGCTTCCGCTCAAATTATTATTTTAAGAAACCCCTCGGTGAATCGGGTTAAAACAGTTTATTTTACCGAAATGCGGTCAAAAGTTATGGTATAGTAAAACTGATCGCGAGTTACAATACCCCATACCTCAGTTTCAACATAAGTTAATTTTCTACAAAAAGCTTGATATACCCTCAGCCTGTGTGGATTGAAATACCTTTTTCCAAAAAAAAAATTATGGGCGTATGAACCGACAGAAATATGGATTGCTCAAAAATTTGCGGGGGATATCGATGGATAGGGCTTTTGTACCATACTAGCCTACGAAATGCATAATATCGGGCCACTAGGAACACCTTCGGTAAAAATGTCCAAAGGATCAAAATCGGTTGATACGTTTGTGAGATATTACGTTTATCATTTTAGCGAATATTTTCGAACTTTTGTGGGAGAGGTACCGGAAGCAGTGGACCTATAAACACTACCTTCGAATTTCTTCTAATATTCGAAGAAATATTACGATATCCAAAGTGTGATCGAACGCAGTATTCGGTTCCAGCTCTACAGCCACTACATACATATGGTGCCATAGGGGATTTTTTTCCTTTCGGGCTGTTTTCTCAAGAAGTATGGACTTGCCCCTGAAAAAAACTTTTACTGCCGTAATTGAGGCAGAGAATGCAAGATACTTCAACAAAAATAAAAGTGATTCGAGAGCAGGTCTTAAAGTGAATTTATCCAAAATATTGTGTGGGAGGTACCCGAAGGAATGGACAAATATAGTCCATATTCGAACCTGATCTATATCTGGTGGTTGAGGTACCTGGCTTATCTACGAACTTAAACTAAGTTTGCACAAAATATTACGAAGGCCACACTTTAGACCGAATCGGCAGATCCGTTCAAGAGTTATTGTGCGATCCAACCACTACACACTATGTCATAGGGGTTTTTTGCAACTTTCAGGCTATTTTCTCAAGAAGTATGGACTTGCCCCTGATCAAACTTGATACAAATTGTTACAACAAACAGAACAGGTCCTAAACTGAACTTTTCCGAAATTTTGTGTGGGAAGTACATGAAGGAGTGGACCGATTGAGTCCATATTGGAACCTCATCTAAGTCTGGTAGAAATTTCACGATGTGCCAAGTATGGACCAAATCGATTACTCCCTTCCAGGCGCCGAGCGGGTTCCGAATCAGCAACGCCCGTAGCCAGCTACTCGCTCAGCGCCCGTACGCCGCTACACGCTTGCAAACCGCTCAGCGTCTGGACATAGCTACACGCTCGCAGACAGCAGCTCGCAGTCCGCTCACCGCTCCGAATCAGAGACGCCCGTAGCCAGCTACTCGCTCATCGCCCGTACGCCAATACACGCTTGCAAACCGCTCAGCCTCTGGACATAGCTATACGCTGGCAGACAACAGCTCGCTGTACGCTCACCGCTCCGAATCTACGACGCCCGTATCAAGCTACTCGCTCAGCGCCCGTACTCCAATACACGCTTGCAAGCCGCTCAGCGTCTGGACATAGCTATACGCTCGCAGAAAACAGCTCGCTGTACGCTCACCGTTCCGAATCAGCGACGACTGTATTCAGCTTCTCGCTCAGCGCCCGTACGCCAATACACGCTTGCAAACCGCTCAGCGTCTGGACGTAGCTATACGCTCGCAGACAATAGCTCGCAGTCCGCTCACCGATCCGAATCAGCGACAGTCCGTTGTCCGCTCATCACTGTCATCGCTTGCGGCCAGCTACTCGCCCACCAGTCAACGCTCGTAGCCCGCTGCTCGCCCGTCACCAATTCACCGTCAACGCTTGCGGCCTGCTACTCGCTCACCAATCAACCCTCGTGTTATTTCTTAAGGTTTGTGGGTCCTTGATTTGACCCTGGAGACGACTGAGCTTACCTCAGCCTTAGATAAAACCACTCGTTATATACCGGAAGGAGTGGACCGAATCGGTTGATCCGTTCGAGAGTTATCGTGCGCTCCAGACAGACTGACGGACATGGCTAAATCAACTCCAAATTGTCTGAAACCAATTTTGTCCAAACATACTTGGTATCTAAAACCATTATTTCGATGAGGCACATTTTGACCGTATGAACGTGTATATACCCTCGTTAGCATAAATGCTGAGGGTATAAAAACGATATATTTGTAAAAATTACGCGCGTATCGGTTTAAATTACAATGATGTACTTGTTTGGGGCCTAAAGACCCGACCACGCCTGTTTATACCCTCAGCATTTATGCTCCCCCACAAAAGTTTGAAAATGTACGGAAAATTTGTGCGCATGATAACTCTTGAAGGGAGTAACCGATTTGGTCCATACTTTACACATGGTAAAACTTCTACCAGGCTTAGATGAGTTTTCAATATGCACTCAATCCACTCCTTCGGGAACCTCCCACACAAAATTTCGGAAAAGTTCAGTTTAGGACCTGGTATCGAATTGCTTTGATTATGGTTGAAGCAACTTGTATTCACTGCCCCTGTACGGTGGTACAAGTTTCATCAGGGGCAAGCCAAACTTCCTGGGAAAAAGTCAGAAAGGTGCAAAAAAGCTTATAACACCGTGTGTAGTGGTTGGAGCGCAGTATACGGATCTGCCGATTCGGTCCAAAATTTGGCCTTTGTAATATTTTGTCAAAACTTAGTTTAAGTTCAGAGATAAGCCATATCGGTCCACTTCTTCAGGTACCTCCCCCACAAAAGTTAAAAAATGTCCGGAAACATTGTGCGCAGGATAACTCGTGAAGGGGTTGACCGATTTGGTCCATACTTTACACGTCCTAATATATCTACCAGATATAGATCAGATTCGAATAGGTACTATATTTGTACACTCCTTCGGGTACCTCCCACACAAAACTTCGGATATGTTCACTTTAAGACCTGCTCTCGGATCACTTCGATTTTTGTTGCAGCAACTTGTATTCCCCATTACGACAGTAAAATTTTTTCCAGCGGCAAATCCACACTTCTTGAGAAAACAGCCAGAAAGCTGTAAAAAGCCCTATATATTTACAAATTTCCTTAAATGGCGAGGTTCAGCGGTCCATCAGCCATGAAATACTAAAACATATAAGTCTCAATTAGCGGGAGAATTCGACTTTACCATTTTTTTAACTTTTATAATTAGATCACTTTAGGATAAGGACAGAGGACATGGACGATAATAAATCCTAAACAGCATCAATTTGCTAAAAAATCCGACAGTCCGTAAGGGAAAATAAAGGTTACAGACAAAATCTCTTGGTAAATTTAAAATCCTCGTCAGTTTGACAATGGACCGAAGAAGTAAGGTAAAAATACCTATTTTTGAATTGTCAAGCAGTCAAGAGTCCACAAAAAGTTGTCATTAAAACTCATTGCGACGAGTGATCAGGGCGGACCGGGGTCTGCTAGTATAAAATATAACATTTATAGCCCCTTCCCCTTTCCAAAATGTTTGTATTACAATAATGTGGTGTCGGCTGTAATAACGCTTAGCATATTAACTCTCTTCTCCTACATAAATGTTGTCCTTCTTGTAAGCGACCAATAAACCCTAAAGACAAGTTTTACTTTTGCTGATTATATTGTTGACGCTAAATATTAGCAACTTAAAATATCTTTTTGATTGAAGCAAGAAAAGAAACAAATAAGGAAAATTCAAAAAGAGTTGCGATAACATTCATTATGACAAACAACGACAAAGATGACGAGAAGAAAAGACACAATACTGACGAAAGGCTGATAATAAAAAGTCATTTTGAATGGCCTTTCTAGCTTAATGGGACTTGCTGCAAGCAAGGTCTTGTCGTTGGTCGTTCTCTATTTTTACTCCTCCATTTTTCTTTTTCATCATTGTGGGTGGTATGGTCATCATATCAGGTTTGCCGTTCTCTCGTTCAATCTCAACTTGCTGCTTGGTGTCATGATTTATTGATTGGAGTTTCCTGAAGTTTGTATTTTTTCTTCCCATATTTTCTTTGATTACAACAACAGCCAAGCAGTGTGCCTTTATGGAATTTTGATTAGATCAGTTGACTTAAGGCGATACTGTAGTTGTAGCTGATTATCTCAGTAGTTGCTATGCTTGTAATGAGCAAAAGCTTATAAAAATTATAAAAAGCTAATTTTAAAGCGATAAAAATCTTGATTGTGACCATTTTATATAAAATGGTAAAAAGTTAATGACATAATAATGACAGGTTTTCATATCGGAATCAGATTGGTTGGTATTTAGGATAATTTTATTAAATATGTTGTTAAACGAAGTTTGCAGTTGGAGAAGTTTTTGATCCGCAGATTTTGAATGTACATACAATTCATATTTATTTTTTTAAATATAATAATAATTAAATTGAAAGAACACTGAACACTTAGCTTCTCGTTGATGCTCAAGTATGAATCTGAAATTAAAAAAATAAAAAAAACATGAAAATGTATTCTTCCATAATAACTGATTTTGTTTCCGATAACAAAAAATACATCCAACAATAGCTGGTTTTTGGCAATGCAAAACATACTAAGTCTACACAAATAAAAAAACATATATTCATACACTATTTATGTAATTGTATTGTAAATGACTTTATCCTTATGCATATCATATAACATTGTTGTAGCCCGTATCCTCCTGCTCCTTTAGAACTTCAAATTTTGTGTTTACTGCATAGCATCCAATAAACGAAAAAACAGTAAGTACTGCTGGTAGTAGCATCTTGTAAAAGAACATTTTACTTGCAACGAACAATGAACAACAATGTTACAACATCGTTGTTGTAACATATGTAAAACAAAGATAAAATAGTCAAATAAATGGCAGGACAGACAGACAGACGAAGAAACGGGCAAAAAGTGGCTGAATAAACTGCCAAACATTTATAACGCCAAGATGTGGAAGAGATTTTGTGGTGCATAATTGTTTTAGAGTTGTTGCTGCTACTTCTGCTGTTTAACATCGAAACGTAAAGGGAAAGGTGGTGGCGGTGGCGAAGTGTGTCGTTTTGTAATTGTATAAAATGTACAAAAAAAGAAATGCAACAACTTTAAAAACACTTTAACAAAATGCAAAAGATTATCATGTGCCAAATGTTTTTAAGAGTCCATTTGAGAGAACAGCAACAAAAACAACAAAATGTTTTACAAAGCAATAGGCAAAGGATGGTTTCGTGTTATACCCTACAAAGGACATTACAAATATTTTTATAAATATTTTGGAAACGTGGATTTTTAAAATCGAGATGTACAAGAACCAGACTGAAGTCAGAAAATTCTACCAAAGAAGGAAACATCAAACTGATGGCTTTGGAACTGGCACATCCTCCTGTAGAGATCAGCAAGGTAATCTGGTAACTGATGTAGATAATGTGCTAGGGATATGGAAAGATCATTTTTCCAAACTGTTGGTATCCAATAGTAGCGAAGTCGATGAAGATACCACAGATCCAATCCCAGAAGATGGTATTGAATGTATACCACCGGCCAATATGAGGTAAAGACAGCAATAAACCGACTGAAGAATAAGGCAGCAGTAGCTGATGGCCTACCAGCCGAGCTGTTTAAAACCGTAGGCGACACGCTGATAAGGTGTATGCATCAGCTAGTTAGCTCCATCTGGCAAGAAGAACGCGTACCCAACGATTGGAACCTGAGCATCTTGTGTCCCGTCCATAAGAAAGGAGATAAGACTGTATGCTCCAACTATAAGGGCATAAGTCTTCTCCCTATCGCCTACAAGATAGTGTCAGGGATATTGTGCGAACAACTAAAACCCATGGTCAACGAAATAATTGGACCATACCAATGCGGCTTTAGACCTGGCAAGTCCACCATTGTCCAGTTATTTACCGTGCGGCAAATTCTGGAGAAGACCCAATAGATGCCGATCGACACCTACCACCTTTTTGTCGATTATAAAGCAGCCTTCGACAGCCCGCTGCGTTCAAAGATATTCCAAGCCATGTCTGAATTTGGTATCCCCGCAAAGCTCATCTGGCTTTGTAAAATGACCTTCACTGACACGAGATCCTCAGTTAAAATAAGAAAGAACTTCTCCGAAGAGTTTTGTACCAAAAGAGGTTCCATACAAGGAGACAGCCTTTCGTGCGATCTCTTTAACATACTGCTGGAAAAGGTTATACGAGAGCAAACGTCAAAAGAATTGGCACAATCTACACCAATAGCCACATGTTACTTGCTTATGCTGATGATATAGACATCATGGGACGATCAGTAAAAGAAGTAACTGATACCTTAATGAAGGTCGAAGGAGAATCTGCTAAAGTGGGTCTGGCGGTAAACGGTGAGAAAACCAAGTTGATGGTGTCGACGCGTCCATTGAGCTCGGACCAACTGTAGAAGTTGTTTCCTATAATTTTGAGGTAGTAAAAGACTTCGTCTACCTCGGCACCTCCGTACACACAACAAACGACATCAGTTGTGAAATAAAAACAAGAATTGTATTGGCCAACAGATGCTACTTTGGCTTAAGTAAGCAGTTTAAAAACAAAGCCACATCTCGTCAAACAAAAATAACGCTCTACAAAACTCTGATACTACCCGTGCTGATGTATGGCTCCGAAGCCTGGGTACTTGCGCAAGTAGACATGGCAGTGCTTGGTGTGTTTCAGAGAAAAATTCTTCGAAAGATCTACGGACCAATCTGCGTTGACGGTGAATATCGCCGTCGAATGAACCACGAGCTGTACCTGCTATACAACGACATCAATATAGTTAAAAGTATCGAGAGATTGCGTTGGCAGGCCATATCATAAGAATGGGCGAAGATGAACCCGCTAAAAAGGCGTAAAAAGGCCAGGGAACAGATGGCGCAAACAAGTGGAAAAAGAAATGAAAAGGCGCGGTAATCCAGAGTGCGAAGCAACAAATAGAGAAAATTGGAGTTTTCTTAGTCCGGCCTATGGAACAAATGTTCTGTAATGGGCCAGCTAAGTAAGTAAGATTTTTTTAACATTATTTTTTCATCCAACATCACAACAATAAACATGGATTTTTTAAACATTAATTTTTTATCCAACAGCAGACCAATAAAGTGGATTTTTTTAACATTAATTTTTCATCCAACAGCAGACCAATAAACGTGGATTTTTAAACATTAATTTTCATACAACATCGCAACACTAAACATAGATTTTTTTAAGATTAATTTTCCATCCAACATCACAGCAATAAACGTGGATTTTTAAACATTAATTTTCATACAACATCGCAACACTAAACATAGATTTTTTTAAGATTAATTTTCCATCCAACATCACAGCAATAAACGTGGATTTTTAAACATTAATTTTCCATCCAACATCACAGCAATAAAAGTGGATTTTTTTTTTCATCCAACATCAGACCAATAAACGTGGATTTTTTAGAATATTCTTTCGTTCAATGTCAGACCAATAATCGTGGATTTTTTAAAAATATTCTTTCATCCAACATCAGACCAACAAACGTGGATTTTTTAAGAATATTCTTTCATCCAACATCAGACCTATAAAAGTAGATTTTTTAAGAATATTCTCTCATCCAACATCAGACCAATAAACGTGGATTTTTTAAGAATATACTTTCATCCAGCATTAGACCTATAAAAGTGGATTTTTTAAGAATATTCTTTCATCCAACATCAGACCAATAAACGTGAATTTTTTAATAATATTCTTTCATCCAACATCAGACCAATGAACGTGCATTTTTTAAGAATATACTTTCATCCAGCATCAGACCTATAAAAGTGGATTTTTTAAGAATATTCTTTCATCCAACATCAGACCAATAAACGTGGATTTTTTAAGAATATTCTTTCATCAAACATAACACTAATAAATGTGGATTTATTAAGAATATTCTTTCATCCATCATCAGTCTAATAAATGTGGATTTTTTAGGAATATTCTGTCATCCAACATCAAACCAATAAACGTGGATTTTTTTTAAATATTCTTTCAACCAACATCAGACCAATAAACGTGGATTTTTTAAAAATATTCTTTCGTCCAACATTACACTAATAAACGTAGATTTATTAGGAATATTCTTTCATCCATCATCAGACCAATAAAAGTGAATTTTTTAGGAATATTCTGTCATCCAACGTCAGACCAATAAACGTGTATTTTTTAAGAATATTCTTTTATCCAACATCAGACCAATAAACGTGGATTTTTTAAGAATATTCTTTCATCCAACATCAGACCAATAAATGTGGATTTTTTAAGAATATTCTTTCAGAATAATAAACGTGGATTTTTTAAGAATATTCTTTTATCCAACATCAGACCAATAAACGTGGATTTTTTAAGAATATTCTTTCATCCAACATCAGACCAGTAAACGTAGATTTTTTAAAAATATTCTTTCATCCAACATTACACTAATAAACGTAGATTTATTAGGAATATTCTTTCATCCATCATCAGACCAATAAAAGTGAATTTTTTAGGAATATTCTGTCATCCAACGTCAGACCAATAAACGTGTATTTTTTAAGAATATTCTTTTATCCAACATCAGACCAATAAACGTGGATTTTTTAAGAATATTCTTTCATCCAACATCAGACCAATAAATGTGGATTTTTTAAGAATATTCTTTCAGAATAATAAACGTGGATTTTTTAAGAATATTCTTTTATCCAACATCAGACCAATAAACGTGGATTTTTTAAGAATATTCTTTCATCCAACATCAGACCAGTAAACGTAGATTTTTTAAAAATATTCTTTCATCCAACATAACACTAATAAATGTGGATTTATTAAGAATATTCTTTCATCCATCATCAGTCTAATAAATGTGGATTTTTTAGGAATATTCTGTCATCCAACATCAAACCAATAAACGTGGATTTTTTTAAATATTCTTTCAACCAACATCAGACCAATAAACGTGGATTTTTTAAAAATATACTTTCGTCCAACATTACACTAATAAACGTAGATTTATTAGGAATATTCTTTCATCCATCATCAGACCAATAAAAGTGAATTTTTTTAGGAATATTCTGTCATCCAACGTCAGACCAATAAACGTGTATTTTTTAAGAATATTCTTTTATCCAACATCAGACCAATAAACGTGGATTTTTTAAGAATATTCTTTCATCCAACATCAGACCAATAAATGTGGATTTTTTAAGAATATTCTTTCAGAATAATAAATGTGGATTTTTTAAGAATATTCTTTCAGAATAATAAACGTGGATTTTTTAAGAGTATTCATTCATCCAACATCAGACCTATAAACGTAGATTTTTTAAGAAAATTCTTTCATCCAACATCACAACAATAAACGTGAATTTTTAGGAATATTCCTTGATCCAATTTTAGACCAATAAACGTGGATTTTTTAATAATATTCTTTCTTCCAACATCAGACCAGTAAACGTGGATTTTTTTAAGAGTATTCTTTCATCCAACATCAGACCAATAAATGTGGATTTTTTAAGAATATTCTTTCAGAATAATAAATTTGGATTTTTTAATAATATTCTTTCATCCAATATCATACCATTAAACAGGGATGAAATTATAATTTAGTGTTTTCCAGTAATTGTGGGAACATTTGAGGTTTGTGAGGGATATTAATATTAATGTAAGGTATCATGTGTTCGTTGACATACTTTCTTTTCCTCATTTTTTTATGTTTTTGTTAAATTTTAATAAAAATGAAAATGTAACAAAAAACAAAAGACCAACTACACTAACCGGTTCTATGATATCCTTCATGTTGGTGTATTTGTGTGCTCAGCAAAAGGACAATAAAATGGGCACAAAAGGCACAAGAGTTGTCTTTAATTGAAAATGAAGGATTAAAATTTAATGCAATTAATTTTTTCCCAAGGATTCACAGAGACAGACAGACTTCATTGTGGTAAAGTTTTATTTTTTTGACTGTCTGTCTACGACTCCGCCACTTTGGTTCCTTGTCAATCTATGGGGTTTGTCAGTCGCTTTTGTGCCCTCTCAGCGTATTTCTCATTCATGAACGAGAACTGGAAGACTTTAACTGCAAATGTGGCTCGACTCGCTCGCTCGACTCGACAATGAGCTGGCACAATATTTTGATTTGTACAAATAGAGGGTTAATTTTTAGCAGCTTTTTGTTGCTTGTAAATGGTTTTAAACCCATTTTTTATTACTTTCTCCCTCTATGGTTTTGCAGACAGATGATGTTCTTTGCGGCAGCAGTGACGTCCCAGTAGTTAAAGCCATTTCTGATTACATTATAATAAAAGCATTATCAAAAGTTTTAACAAGATGGTAACATATGATAGGGGAAGTTTTTTATCCTTACTCCTAACTACACAAGTCAACGAAAATTGGAAAATACACAAATACAATGTTGGTTGTAAAAGGAGAATTGGTAGACGAAAAAAAAAACAAAATAAATCGCCGATAGAATGATAGTGCAATACATATTAACAGTCAGCAATTGACACTAACAACATTTAAGAACAACAATGGCAATTGCACACACAAATTTATTGACAAAAACCAATAAATGGCACACACAGTGGTTCAAAATAAACAATAATTGGGATATTTCTGATTTTATTAAAAGGGGATATTCTTTACAAACAAAAAAACGGTTATTGGTCTGATTTTGGATGAAAACATATTGTTTAAAAAGTCCACGTTTATTGGCCTGATGGCGTTTGAAAAAATATTATTTAAAAAATCCACTTTTATTGGCCCCTGAAAAATATTATTTAAAAAAATCCACATTTATTTGCCCCTGAAAATATTTTTAAAAAAATCCAAGTTTATTGGCCCCTGAAAAAATATTTTTTAAAAAATCCACGTATATTGGCCTCTGAAAAAGTATAATTTAAAAAATCCACGTTTATTGACCCTTGAAAAATTATTATTTAAAAAATCCACGTCTATTGGCCCTGAAAAAATATCATTTAAAAAATCCACGTCTATTGGCCTCTGAAAAAGTATAATTTAAAAAATCCACTTTTATTGACAATTGAAAAATTATTATTTAAAAAAAAAAAATCCACGTCTATTGGCCCCTGAAAAAATATCATTTAAAAAATCCACGCCTTCCAGGAAGAACTCTATAAGATCTATATTAAAAATTTTACGAATTTTCAGACAAAAATGTTGATTTTTTTGATCCACTAAATTCGTTTGGAGATTGTTTTGTTTTGGAGATTGTTTTGTTTACCCAAGCCTATTTTTGCATCATAAGATAATCGGGGCCTTTGTTCATGTCATTTTGTATTAACAGCATAAAACAATTCTTACCGTATACACCCTCCCAAGGGGAAAGGGGGAAGAATGTTTCGCTCGTGGTTTCTTAAAACACTCTTCGCTGCCGCACAAAGGTGTAACCAGCGTATTGGCTTGATATTTACACGGGAAATATTTTTGGCCACTTTCCACTGTGCATAGGCCGAACTAAGAAAAGATCTCCATTTCTCTCTATTTGTTGCTTCGCACTCTGTTTGCGCCATCTATTCCTTGGCTTGCCAATTCTGCGTGCACCGATTTATACGCGGTCCGTATTTATACGCCTTTTTAGCGGGTTCATCTTCGCTCATTCTTATGATACGGCCTAGCCAACGCAATCGCTGCATTTCGATACGTTTAACTATATTGATGTCGTTGTGTAGCAGATAGAGCTCGTGGGTCATGCGACGTCGATATTCACCGTCAACGCAGGTTGGTCCGTAGATCTTTCGAAGAATTTTTCTCTCAAACACACCAAGCACTGTCATGTTTGCTCGCACAAGTACCCAGGCTTCGGAGCCATACATCAGCACAGGTAGTATCAATGTTTTGTAGATTGTTATTTTGTTTGACGGGATGTGGCTTTGCTTTTAAACTGCTTACTTAAACCAAAGTAGCATCTGTTGGTCAATACAATTCTCCACAACTAATGTCGTTTGTTGTGTTTACGGAGATGCTGAGGTAGACGAAGTCTTTTACTACCTCAAAATTATAGGAACCAACTTCCACAGTTCGTCCGAACTCAATGGACGCATTGCGCGTCGACACCACTAACTTTTTCTTCTCACCGTTTACCGCCAGACCCACTTTAGCAGATTCTCCTTCGACCTTCATAAAGGTATCAGTTACTTATTTTACTGATCGTCCCATGATGTCTATATCATCAGCATACGCAAGTAACATGTGGCTATTTGTGTAGATTGTGCCACTTCTTTTGACGTTTGCCTCTCGTATAACCTTTTCCAGCAGGATGTTGAAGAGATCACACGAAAGGCTGTTTCCTTGTCTGAAACCTCTTTTGGTAATAAACTCTTCGGAGGGGTTCTTTCCTATTTTAACTGAGGACCTCGTGTCAGTTAAAGTCATTTTACAAAGCGGAATGAGCTTTGTGGGGATAACAAATTCAGACATGGCTTGGAATATCTTTGAACGCAGCGGGCTGTCGAAGGCTGCTTTATAATCGACAAAAGGGTGGTAGGTGTCGATCTGCATCTCTTGGTTCTTCTTCAGGATTTGCCGCAGGGTAAATATCTGGTCAATGGTGGACTTGCTAGGTCTAAAGCCGCATTGGTATGGTCAAATTATTTAGTTGACCATAGGCTTTAGTCGTTCGCACAATACCCCTGACACGATCTTGTAGGCAATAGGGATTAGACTTATGCCCCTATAGTTAGAGCATACAGTCGTATCTTCCTTCTTGTGGACGGGCCACAGGATACTCAGGTTCCAATCGTCGGGTACTCGTTCTTCCTGCCAGATGGTGCTAACAAGCTGATGCATACACCTTATCAGCGTGTCGCCTCCGGTTTTGAACAGCTCGACTGGTAACCAATCGGCTCCTGCTGCCTTATTATTCTTCAACCGATTTATTGCTGTCTTCACCTCATCTTGGTTGGGCGGTATACATTCAATACCATCTTCTGGGATTGGGTCTGTGGTATCTTCGTCGTCTTCGCTGCTATTGGATACCAACAGTTTTGAAAAATGTTCTTTCCATATCCTGAGCACACTATCTGTATCAGTTACCAAATTACCTTGCTGGTCTCTACAGGAGAATGTGCCTGTACCAAGGCCACCCGTTTGATGCTTGACTCTTTGGAAGAATTTTCAGACTTCATTCTGGTTCCTGTACATCTCGATTTTTTCACACTCCACTTTTCCATCTCTCTCTTTTTCCTGCGGAAAAGTCGTTTCTCCTCTCTTCTTTTCTCCCGATATCTCTCTCGTGCGGTACGCGTTGCTACGGATTATAAAGTAGGTAGCAGCACGACACTCCTGATCATACCATGGATTCCCTGGGGAGGTCTCTGGTATCTAAGCATGGATTTTGCGGCTGTTTGCATGGAGTGGGCAATACTTTGCCATTGCGCTGATATGTTATCGGGATGAGGAGTGCTTTTATTAAGCAATTGGGCTAGATGAGTGGAATATGCTGTGGCAAACTGTTGTATTTACAGCTTACCGATGTCTAACTTTCGTGTTGTGTCTGTTCGTACTTTGTTTGCTACGTTTAATAGGGTGCGTACCTTTGCTGCAACAAGGTAGTGGTCCGAGTCTATGTTTGCTCCTCGGAACGAACGTACATCCAACACGGTCGATGAATGTCTTCCATCTATCACAACGTGATCAATTTGATTTCTTGTTTTTTGATCTCGAGACAGCCATGTCGAGATGTTGAAATCTGGTGCTGCTAACTACCATGTTTTTTGCCGCTGCGAAATCTATCAGCCTCAAAACCATTGTCAGATGTTTCACTGTGGAGACTGAATTTCCCGACTGTTGGACCAAAGATATTCTCCTTTCCAATTTTGGCATTAAAATCGCCTAGTATAATTTTAATGTCATGGGCAGGGCAACGGTCATATGTTTCTTCTAAGCGCTCGTAAAATATATCTTTGGTATGTTCGTCCTTGTCTTCAGTGGGAGCATGAGCGCAAATAAAGCTGATGTTGAAAAATTTTGCTTTTAATCGAATTGCAGCGAACCTTTCATTCAGTGGGGTGAAGCTGGAGACCAGATGTTTTAACCTCCGACCAACTACAAATCCGCAACCAAGCTCATGCTTTGTGCCATGGCAGCTATAATACAGTGCGTCACCTTTAGGTGTTGTGACGCAATCCAACGTATTTCCTGTATGGCAGTAATGTACTTTTTAAGTACATCTGCCAATGCGTAAACTGCACCTTCTCTATAAAGAGTGTGAACAATCCATGTGCAGATTCGCAGATCATGGTCCATAAAACGTTTGCGGGGGTCGTCAACTTAAGAGGGATTTGTTTCTGTTTCCTTTTGATTTTTTTTTTTTTCATAGTAGGCTGCTTATTCTAGGGGAGGGTTACTAACCCAGCGCCCAAACCCAAGTTTTTAACGTTCTTATGGGTGAACGCGCGGCAGATTTTAACTCACTAACTTTAACAGGTGTTAAAGGCAGCTACCCCAGGTGACACCACGGGGAGGTCAGTGTCCACTTGAGATGAAATTGGACGAAGATAAACCCTGGACTTTGCCATGTTAAAGCAGCTCAGGACCGTTCCTTGGCATCTTTTATCAACTACGTCACCCGATTCCACGTTTACTGACCCTTTAAAAAAATTATTTAACAAATCCACGTTTACTGGCCATTGAAAAAATGTTATTTAAAAAATCCAAATTTACTGTCCCTTGAAGAATATTATTTAAAACTCGACATTTACTGGCCCTTGAAAAAATATTATTAAAAAATCCACGTTTCATTGGTCCTTGAAAAAATATTATAACAAAATTCACGTTCACTGGCAATTGAAAAATATTATTTAAAAAATCCACGTTTATTGGTCTGATGGTGCTTGAAAAAATATTATTTAAAAAATCCACGTTTATTGGTCTGATGGTGCTTGAAAAAATATTATTTAAAAAATCCACGTTTATTGGTCTGATGGTGCTTGAAAAAATATTATTTAAAAAATCCACGTTTATTGGTCTGATGGTGCTTGAAAAAATATTATTTAAAAAATCCACGTTTATTGGTCTGATGGTGCTTGAAAAATATTATTTAAAAAATCCACGTTTATTGGTCTGATGGTGCTTGAAAAAATATTATTTAAAAAATCCACGTTTATTGGTCTGATGGTGCTTGAAAAAATATTATTTAAAAAATCCACGTTTATTGGTCTGATGGTGCTTGAAAAAATATTATTTAAAAAATCCACGTTTATTGGTCTGATGGTGCTTGAAAAAATATTATTTAAAAAATCCACGTTTATTGGTCTGATGGTGCTTGAAAAAATATTATTTAAAAAATCCACGTTTATTGGTCTGATGGTGCTTTAAAAAATATTATTTAAAAAATCCACGTTTATTGGTCTGATGGTGCTTGAAAAAATATTATTAAAAAATCTGCGTTTATTGGTATGATGGTGCTTGAATAAATATTAATTAAAAAATCCACGTTTATTGGTCTGATGGTGCTTGAAAAAATATTATTTAAAAAATCCACGTTTATTGGTCTGATGGTGCTTGAAAAAATATTATTTAAAAAATCCACGTTTATTGGTCTGATGGTGCTTGAAAAAATATTATTTAAAAAATCCACGTTTATTGGTCTGATGGTGCTTGAAAAAATATTATTTAAAAAATCCACGTTTATTGGTCTGATGGTGCTTGAAAAAATATTATTAAAAAATCTGCGTTTATTGGTATGATGGTGCTTGAATAAATATTAATTAAAAAATCCACGTTTATTGGTCTGATGGTGCTTGAAAAAATATTATTTAAAAAATCCACGTTTATTGGTCTGATGGTGCTTGAAAAAATATTATTTAAAAAATCCACGTTTATTGGTCTGATGGTGCTTGAAAAAATATTATTTAAAAAATCCACGTTTATTGGTCTGATGGTGCTTGAAAAAATATTATTAAAAAATCTGCGTTTATTGGTATGATGGTGCTTGAATAAATATTAATTAAAAAATCCACGTTTATTGGTCTGATGGTGCTTGAAAAAATATTATTTAAAAAATCCACGTTTATTGGTCTGATGGTGCTTGAAAAAATATTATTTAAAAAATCCACGTTTATTGGTCTGATGGTGCTTGAAAAAATATTATTTAAAAAATCCACGTTTATTGGTCTGATGGTGCTTTAAAAAATATTATTTAAAAAATCCACGTTTATTGGTCTGATGGTGCTTGAAAAAATATTATTAAAAAATCTGCGTTTATTGGTATGATGGTGCTTTAAAAAATATTATTTAAAAAATCCACGTTTATTGGTCTGATGGTGCTTGAAAAAATATTATTTAAAAAATCCACGTTTATTGGTCTGATGGTGCTTTAAAAAATATTATTTAAAAAATCCACGTTTATTGGTCTGATGGTGCTTGAAAAAATATTATTAAAAAATCTGCGTTTATTGGTATGATGGTGCTTGAATAAATATTAATTAAAAAATCCACGTTTATTGGTCTGATGGTGCTTGAAAAAATATTATTTAAAAAATCCACGTTTATTGGTCTGATGGTGCTTGAAAAAATATTATTTAAAAAATCCACGTTTATTGGTCTGATGGTGCTTGAAAAAATATTATTTAAAAAATCCACGTTTATTGGTCTGATGGTGCTTGAAAAAATATTATTTAAAAAATCCACGTTTATTGGTCTGATGGTGCTTGAAAAAATATTATTAAAAAATCTGCGTTTATTGGTATGATGGTGCTTGAATAAATATTAATTAAAAAATCCACGTTTATTGGTCTGATGGTGCTTGAAAAAATATTATTTAAAAAATCCACGTTTATTGGTCTGATGGTGCTTGAAAAAATATTATTTAAAAAATCCACGTTTATTGGTCTGATGGTGCTTGAAAAAATATTATTTAAAAAATCCACGTTTATTGGTATGATGGTGCTTGAATAAATATTAATTAAAAAATCCACGTTTATTGGTCTGATGGTGCTTGAAAAAATATTATTTAAAAAATCCACGTTTATTGGTCTGATGGTGCTTGAAAAAATATTATTAAAAAATCTGCGTTTATTGGTATGATGGTGCTTGAATAAATATTAATTAAAAAATCCACGTTTATTGGTCTGATGGTGCTTGAAAAAATATTATTTAAAAAATCCACGTTTATTGGTCTGATGGTGCTTGAAAAAATATTATTTAAAAAATCCACGTTTATTGGTCTGATGGTGCTTGAAAAAATATTATTTAAAAAATCCACGTTTATTGGTCTGATGGTGCTTTAAAAAATATTATTTAAAAAATCCACGTTTATTGGTCTGATGGTGCTTGAAAAAATATTATTAAAAAATCTGCGTTTATTGGTATGATGGTGCTTTAAAAAATATTATTTAAAAAATCCACGTTTATTGGTCTGATGGTGCTTGAAAAAATATTATTTAAAAAATCCACGTTTATTGGTCTGATGGTGCTTGAAAAAATATTATTTAAAAAATCCACGTTTATTGGTCTGATGGTGCTTGAAAAAATATTATTTAAAAAATCCACGTTTATTGGTCTGATGGTGCTTGAAAAAATATTATTTAAAAAATCCACGTTTATTGGTCTGATGGTGCTTGAAAAAATATTATTTAAAAAATCCACGTTTATTGGTCTGATGGTGCTTTAAAAAATATTATTTAAAAAATCCACGTTTATTGGTCTGATGGTGCTTGAAAAAATATTATTTAAAAAATCCACGTTTATTGGTCTGATGGTGCTTGAAAAAATATTATTTAAAAAATCCACGTTTATTGGTCTGATGGTGCTTGAAAAAATATTATTTAAAAAATCCACGTTTATTGGTCTGATGGTGCTTGAAAAAATATTATTTAAAAAATCCACGTTTATTGGTCTGATGGTGCTTGAACAAATATTATTTAAAAAATCCACGTTTATTGGTCTGATGGTGCTTGAAAAAATATTATTTAAAAAATCCACGTTTATTGGTCTGATGGTGCTTGAAAAAATATTATTTAAAAAATCCACGTTTATTGGTCTGATGGTGCTTGAAAAAATATTATTTAAAAAATCCACGTTTATTGGTCTGATGGTGCTTGAAAAAATATTATTTAAAAAATCCACGTTTATTGGTCTGATGGTGCTTGAAAAAATATTATTTAAAAAATCCACGTTTATTGGTCTGATGGTGCTTGAAAAAATATTATTAAAAAATCTGCGTTTATTGGTATGATGGTGCTTGAATAAATATTAATTAAAAAATCCACGTTTATTGGTCTGATGGTGCTTGAAAAAATATTATTTAAAAAATCCACGTTTATTGGTCTGATGGTGCTTGAAAAAATATTATTTAAAAAATCCACGTTTATTGGTCTGATGGTGCTTGAAAAAATATTATTTAAAAAATCCACGTTTATTGGTCTGATGGTGCTTTAAAAAATATTATTTAAAAAATCCACGTTTATTGGTCTGATGGTGCTTGAAAAAATATTATTAAAAAATCTGCGTTTATTGGTATGATGGTGCTTTAAAAAATATTATTTAAAAAATCCACGTTTATTGGTCTGATGGTGCTTGAAAAAATATTATTTAAAAAATCCACGTTTATTGGTCTGATGGTGCTTTAAAAAATATTATTTAAAAAATCCACGTTTATTGGTCTGATGGTGCTTGAAAAAATATTATTAAAAAATCTGCGTTTATTGGTATGATGGTGCTTGAATAAATATTAATTAAAAAATCCACGTTTATTGGTCTGATGGTGCTTGAAAAAATATTATTTAAAAAATCCACGTTTATTGGTCTGATGGTGCTTGAAAAAATATTATTTAAAAAATCCACGTTTATTGGTCTGATGGTGCTTGAAAAAATATTATTTAAAAAATCCACGTTTATTGGTCTGATGGTGCTTGAAAAAATATTATTTAAAAAATCCACGTTTATTGGTCTGATGGTGCTTGAAAAAATATTATTAAAAAATCTGCGTTTATTGGTATGATGGTGCTTGAATAAATATTAATTAAAAAATCCACGTTTATTGGTCTGATGGTGCTTGAAAAAATATTATTTAAAAAATCCACGTTTATTGGTCTGATGGTGCTTGAAAAAATATTATTTAAAAAATCCACGTTTATTGGTCTGATGGTGCTTGAAAAAATATTATTTAAAAAATCCACGTTTATTGGTCTGATGGTGCTTGAAAAAATATTATTTAAAAAATCCACGTTTATTGGTCTGATGGTGCTTGAAAAAATATTATTTAAAAAATCCACGTTTATTGGTCTGATGGTGCTTGAAAAAATATTATTAAAAAATCTGCGTTTATTGGTATGATGGTGCTTGAATAAATATTAATTAAAAAATCCACGTTTATTGGTCTGATGGTGCTTGAAAAAATATTATTTAAAAAATCCACGTTTATTGGTCTGATGGTGCTTGAAAAAATATTATTAAAAAATCTGCGTTTATTGGTATGATGGTGCTTGAATAAATATTAATTAAAAAATCCACGTTTATTGGTCTGATGGTGCTTGAAAAAATATTATTTAAAAAATCCACGTTTATTGGTCTGATGGTGCTTGAAAAAATATTATTTAAAAAATCCACGTTTATTGGTCTGATGGTGCTTGAAAAAATATTATTTAAAAAATCCACGTTTATTGGTCTGATGGTGCTTGAAAAAATATTATTTAAAAAATCCACGTTTATTGGTCTGATGGTGCTTGAAAAAATATTATTTAAAAAATCCACGTTTATTGGTCTGATGGTGCTTTAAAAAATATTATTTAAAAAATCCACGTTTATTGGTCTGATGGTGCTTGAAAAAATATTATTAAAAAATCTGCGTTTATTGGTATGATGGTGCTTGAATAAATATTAATTAAAAAATCCACGTTTATTGGTCTGATGGTGCTTGAAAAAATATTATTTAAAAAATCCACGTTTATTGGTCTGATGGTGCTTGAAAAAATATTATTTAAAAAATCCACGTTTATTGGTCTGATGGTGCTTGAAAAAATATTATTTAAAAAATCCACGTTTATTGGTCTGATGGTGCTTGAAAAAATATTATTTAAAAAATCCACGTTTATTGGTCTGATGGTGCTTGAAAAAATATTATTAAAAAATCTGCGTTTATTGGTATGATGGTGCTTGAATAAATATTAATTAAAAAATCCACGTTTATTGGTCTGATGGTGCTTGAAAAAATATTATTTAAAAAATCCACGTTTATTGGTCTGATGGTGCTTGAAAAAATATTATTTAAAAAATCCACGTTTATTGGTCTGATGGTGCTTGAAAAAATATTATTTAAAAAATCCACGTTTATTGGTCTGATGGTGCTTGAAAAAATATTATTTAAAAAATCCACGTTTATTGGTCTGATGGTGCTTGAAAAAATATTATTTAAAAAATCCACGTTTATTGGTCTGATGGTGCTTGAAAAAATATTATTAAAAAATCTGCGTTTATTGGTATGATGGTGCTTGAATAAATATTAATTAAAAAATCCACGTTTATTGGTCTGATGGTGCTTGAAAAAATATTATTTAAAAAATCCACGTTTATTGGTCTGATGGTGCTTGAAAAAATATTATTTAAAAAATCCACGTTTATTGGTCTGATGGTGCTTGAAAAAATATTATTTAAAAAATCCACGTTTATTGGTCTGATGGTGCTTTAAAAAATATTATTTAAAAAATCCACGTTTATTGGTCTGATGGTGCTTGAAAAAATATTATTAAAAAATCTGCGTTTATTGGTATGATGGTGCTTTAAAAAATATTATTTAAAAAATCCACGTTTATTGGTCTGATGGTGCTTGAAAAAATATTATTTAAAAAATCCACGTTTATTGGTCTGATGGTGCTTGAAAAAATATTATTTAAAAAATCCACGTTTATTGGTCTGATGGTGCTTGAAAAAATATTATTTAAAAAATCCACGTTTATTGGTCTGATGGTGCTTGAAAAAATATTATTTAAAAAATCCACGTTTATTGGTCTGATGGTGCTTGAAAAAATATTATTTAAAAAATCCACGTTTATTGGTCTGATGGTGCTTTAAAAAATATTATTTAAAAAATCCACGTTTATTGGTCTGATGGTGCTTGAAAAAATATTATTTAAAAAATCCACGTTTATTGGTCTGATGGTGCTTGAAAAAATATTATTTAAAAAATCCACGTTTATTGGTCTGATGGTGCTTGAAAAAATATTATTTAAAAAATCCACGTTTATTGGTCTGATGGTGCTTGAAAAAATATTATTTAAAAAATCCACGTTTATTGGTCTGATGGTGCTTGAACAAATATTATTTAAAAAATCCACGTTTATTGGTCTGATGGTGCTTGAAAAAATATTATTTAAAAAATCCACGTTTATTGGTCTGATGGTGCTTGAAAAAATATTATTTAAAAAATCCACGTTTATTGGTCTGATGGTGCTTGAAAAAATATTATTTAAAAAATCCACGTTTATTGGTCTGATGGTGCTTGAAAAAATATTATTTAAAAAATCCACGTTTATTGGTCTGATGGTGCTTGAAAAAATATTATTTAAAAAATCCACGTTTATTGGTCTGATGGTGCTTGAAAAAATATTATTTAAAAAATCCACGTTTATTGGTCTGATGGTGCTTGAAAAAATATTATTTAAAAAATCCACGTTTATTGGTCTGATGGTGCTTGAAAAAATATTATTTAAAAAATCCACGTTTATTGGTCTGATGGTGCTTGAAAAAATATTATTTAAAAAATCCACGTTTATTGGTCTGATGGTGCTTGAACAAATATTATTTAAAAAATCCACGTTTATTGGTCTGATGGTGCTTGAAAAAATATTATTTAAAAAATCCACGTTTATTGGTCTGATGGTGCTTGAAAAAATATTATTTAAAAAATCCACGTTTATTGGTCTGATGGTGCTTGATAAAATATTATTTAAAAAATCCACGTTTATTGGTCTGATGGTGCTTGAAAAAATATTATTTAAAAAATCCACGTTTATTGGTCTGATGGTGCTTGAAAAAATATTATTTAAAAAATCCACGTTTATTGGTCTGATGGTGCTTTAAAAAATATTATTTAAAAAATCCACGTTTATTGGTCTGATGGTGCTTGAAAAAATATTATTTAAAAAATCCACGTTTATTGGTCTGATGGTGCTTGAAAAAATATTATTTAAAAAATCCACGTTTATTGGTCTGATGGTGCTTGAAAAAATATTATTCAAAAAATCCACGTTTATTGGTCTGATGGTGCTTGAAAAAATATTATTTAAAAAATCCACGTTTATTGGTCTGATGGTGCTTGAAAAAATATTATTTAAAAAATCCACGTTTATTGGTCTGATGGTGCTTGAAAAAATATTATTTAAAAAATCCACGTTTATTGGTCTGATGGTGCTTGAAAAAATATTATTTAAAAAATTGGTCTGATGGTGCTTTAAAAAATATTATTTAAAAAATCCACGTTTATTGGTCTGATGGTGCTTGAAAAAATATTATTTAAAAAATCCACGTTTATTGGTCTGATGGTGCTTGAAAAAATATTATTTAAAAAATCCACGTTTATTGGTCTGATGGTGCTTGAAAAAATATTATTTAAAAAATCCACGTTTATTGGTCTGATGGTGCTTGAAAAAATATTATTTAAAAAATCCACGTTTATTGGTCTGATGGTGCTTGAAAAAATATTATTTAAAAAATCCACGTTTATTGGTCTGATGGTGCTTGAAAAAATATTATTTAAAAAATCCACGTTTATTGGTCTGATGGTGCTTGAAAAAATATTATTTAAAAAATCCACGTTTATTGGTCTGATGGTGCTTGAAAAAATATTGTTTAAAAAATCCACGTTTATTGGTCTGATGGTGCTTGAAAAAATATTATTCAAAAAATCCACGTTTATTGGTCTGATGGTGCTTGAAAAAATATTACTTAAAAAAATCCACGTTTATTGGTCTGATGGTGCTTGAAAAAATATTATTTAAAAAATCCACGTTTATTGGTCTGATGGTGCTTGAAAAAATATTATTTAAAAAATCCACGTTTATTGGTCTGATGGTGCTTGAAAAAATATTATTTAAAAAATCCACGTTTATTGGTCTGATGGTGCTTGAAAAAATATTATTTAAAAAATCCACGTTTATTGGTCTGATGGTGCTTGAAAAAATATTATTTAAAAAATCCACGTTTATTGGTCTGATGGTGCTTGAAAAAATATTATTTAAAAAATCCACGTTTATTGGTCTGATGGTGCTTTAAAAAATATTATTTAAAAAATCCACGTTTATTGGTCTGATGGTGCTTGAAAAAATATTATTTAAAAAATCCACGTTTATTGGTCTGATGGTGCTTGAAAAAATATTATTTAAAAAATCCACGTTTATTGGTCTGATGGTGCTTGAACAAATATTATTTAAAAAATCCACGTTTATTGGTCTGATGGTGCTTGAACAAATATTATTTAAAAAATCCACGTTTATTGGTCTGATGGTGCTTGAAAAAATATTATTTAAAAAATCCACGTTTATTGGTCTGATGGTGCTTGAAAAAATATTATTTAAAAAATCCACGTTTATTGGTCTGATGGTGCTTGAAAAAATATTATTTAAAAAATCCACGTTTATTGGTCTGATGGTGCTTGAAAAAATATTATTTAAAAATCCACGTTTATTGGTCTGATGGTGCTTGAAAAAATATTATTTAAAAAATCCACGTTTATTGGTCTGATGGTGCTTGAAAAAATATTATTTAAAAAATCCACGTTTATTGGTCTGATGGTGCTTGAAAAAATATTATTTAAAAAATCCACGTTTATTGGTCTGATGGTGCTTGAAAAAATATTATTTAAAAAATCCACGTTTATTGGTCTGATGGTGCTTGAAAAAATATTATTTAAAAAATCCACGTTTATTGGTCTGATGGTGCTTGAAAAAATATTATTTAAAAAATCCACGTTTATTGGTCTGATGGTGCTTTAAAAAATATTATTTAAAAAATCCACGTTTATTGGTCTGATGGTGCTTGAAAAAATATTATTTAAAAAATCCACGTTTATTGGTCTGATGGTGCTTGAAAAAATATTATTTAAAAAATCCACGTTTATTGGTCTGATGGTGCTTGAACAAATATTATTTAAAAAATCCACGTTTATTGGTCTGATGGTGCTTGAACAAATATTATTTAAAAAATCCACGTTTATTGGTCTGATGGTGCTTGAAAAAATATTATTTAAAAAATCCACGTTTATTGGTCTGATGGTGCTTGAAAAAATATTATTTAAAAAATCCACGTTTATTGGTCTGATGGTGCTTGAAAAAATATTATTTAAAAAATCCACGTTTATTGGTCTGATGGTGCTTGAAAAAATATTATTTAAAAAATCCACGTTTATTGGTCTGATGGTGCTTGAAAAAATATTATTTAAAAAATCCACGTTTATTGGTCTGATGGTGCTTGAAAAAATATTATTTAAAAAATCCACGTTTATTGGTCTGATGGTGCTTGAAAAAATATTATTTAAAAAATCCACGTTTATTGGTCTGATGGTGCTTGAAAAAATATTATTTAAAAATCCACGTTTATTGGTCTGATGGTGCTTGAAAAAATATTATTTAAAAAATCCACGTTTATTGGTCTGATGGTGCTTGAAAAAATATTATTTAAAAAATCCACGTTTATTGGTCTGATGGTGCTTGAAAAAATATTATTTAAAAAATCCACGTTTATTGGTCTGATGGTGCTTGAAAAAATATTATTTAAAAAATCCACGTTTATTGGTCTGATGGTGCTTTAAAAAATATTATTTAAAAAATCCACGTTTATTGGTCTGATGGTGCTTGAAAAAATATTATTTAAAAAATCCACGTTTATTGGTCTGATGGTGCTTGAAAAAATATTATTTAAAAAATCCACGTTTATTGGTCTGATGGTGCTTGAAAAAATATTATTTAAAAAATCCACGTTTATTGGTCTGATGGTGTTTGAAAAAATATTATTTAAAAAATCCACGTTTATTGGTCTGATGGTGCTTGAACAAATATTATTTAAAAAATCCACGTTTATTGGTCTGATGGTGCTTGAAAAAATATTATTTAAAAAATCCACGTTTATTGGTCTGATGGTGCTTGAAAAAATATTATTTAAAAAATCCACGTTTATTGGTCTGATGGTGCTTGAAAAAATATTATTTAAAAAATCCACGTTTATTGGTCTGATGGTGCTTGAAAAAATATTATTTAAAAATCCACGTTTATTGGTCTGATGGTGCTTGAAAAAATATTATTTAAAAAATCCACGTTTATTGGTCTGATGGTGCTTGAAAAAATATTATTTAAAAAATCCACGTTTATTGGTCTGATGGTGCTTGAAAAAATATTATTTAAAAAATCCACGTTTATTGGTCTGATGGTGCTTTAAAAAATATTATTTAAAAAATCCACGTTTATTGGTCTGATGGTGCTTTAAAAAATATTATTTAAAAAATCCACGTTTATTGGTCTGATGGTGCTTGAAAAAATATTATTTAAAAAATCCACGTTTATTGGTCTGATGGTGCTTGAAAAAATATTATTTAAAAAATCCACGTTTATTGGTCTGATGGTGCTTGAAAAAATATTATTTAAAAAATCCACGTTTATTGGTCTGATGGTGCTTGAAAAAATATTATTTAAAAAATCCACGTTTATTGGTCTGATGGTGCTTGAACAAATATTATTTAAAAAATCCACGTTTATTGGTCTGATGGTGCTTGAAAAAATATTATTTAAAAAATCCACGTTTATTGGTCTGATGGTGCTTGAAAAAATATTATTTAAAAAATCCACGTTTATTGGTCTGATGGTGCTTGAAAAAATATTATTTAAAAAATCCACGTTTATTGGTCTGATGGTGCTTGAAAAAATATTATTTAAAAAATCCACGTTTATTGGTCTGATGGTGCTTGAAAAAATATTATTTAAAAAATCCACGTTTATTGGTCTGATGGTGCTTGAAAAAATATTATTTAAAAAATCCACGTTTATTGGTCTGATGGTGCTTTAAAAAATATTATTTAAAAAATCCACGTTTATTGGTCTGATGGTGCTTGAAAAAATATTATTTAAAAAATCCACGTTTATTGGTCTGATGGTGCTTGAAAAAATATTATTTAAAAAATCCACGTTTATTGGTCTGATGGTGCTTGAAAAAATATTATTTAAAAAATCCACGTTTATTGGTCTGATGGTGCTTGAAAAAATATTATTTAAAAAATCCACGTTTATTGGTCTGATGGTGCTTGAAAAAATATTATTTAAAAAATCCACGTTTATTGGTCTGATGGTGCTTGAAAAAATATTATTAAAAAATCTGCGTTTATTGGTATGATGGTGCTTGAATAAATATTAATTAAAAAATCCACGTTTATTGGTCTGATGGTGCTTGAAAAAATATTATTTAAAAAATCCACGTTTATTGGTCTGATGGTGCTTGAAAAAATATTATTTAAAAAATCCACGTTTATTGGTCTGATGGTGCTTGAAAAAATATTATTTAAAAAATCCACGTTTATTGGTCTGATGGTGCTTGAAAAAATATTATTTAAAAAATCCACGTTTATTGGTCTGATGGTGCTTGAAAAAATATTATTTAAAAAATCCACGTTTATTGGTCTGATGGTGCTTGAAAAAATATTATTAAAAAATCTGCGTTTATTGGTATGATGGTGCTTGAATAAATATTAATTAAAAAATCCACGTTTATTGGTCTGATGGTGCTTGAAAAAATATTATTTAAAAAATCCACGTTTATTGGTCTGATGGTGCTTGAAAAAATATTATTTAAAAAATCCACGTTTATTGGTCTGATGGTGCTTGAAAAAATATTATTTAAAAAATCCACGTTTATTGGTCTGATGGTGCTTTAAAAAATATTATTTAAAAAATCCACGTTTATTGGTCTGATGGTGCTTGAAAAAATATTATTAAAAAATCTGCGTTTATTGGTATGATGGTGCTTTAAAAAATATTATTTAAAAAATCCACGTTTATTGGTCTGATGGTGCTTGAAAAAATATTATTTAAAAAATCCACGTTTATTGGTCTGATGGTGCTTGAAAAAATATTATTTAAAAAATCCACGTTTATTGGTCTGATGGTGCTTGAAAAAATATTATTTAAAAAATCCACGTTTATTGGTCTGATGGTGCTTGAAAAAATATTATTTAAAAAATCCACGTTTATTGGTCTGATGGTGCTTGAAAAAATATTATTTAAAAAATCCACGTTTATTGGTCTGATGGTGCTTTAAAAAATATTATTTAAAAAATCCACGTTTATTGGTCTGATGGTGCTTGAAAAAATATTATTTAAAAAATCCACGTTTATTGGTCTGATGGTGCTTGAAAAAATATTATTTAAAAAATCCACGTTTATTGGTCTGATGGTGCTTGAAAAAATATTATTTAAAAAATCCACGTTTATTGGTCTGATGGTGCTTGAAAAAATATTATTTAAAAAATCCACGTTTATTGGTCTGATGGTGCTTGAACAAATATTATTTAAAAAATCCACGTTTATTGGTCTGATGGTGCTTGAAAAAATATTATTTAAAAAATACACGTTTATTGGTCTGATGGTGCTTGAAAAAATATTATTTAAAAAATCCACGTTTATTGGTCTGATGGTGCTTGAAAAAATATTATTTAAAAAATCCACGTTTATTGGTCTGATGGTGCTTGAAAAAATATTATTTAAAAAATCCACGTTTATTGGTCTGATGGTGCTTGAAAAAATATTATTTAAAAAATCCACGTTTATTGGTCTGATGGTGCTTGAAAAAATATTATTTAAAAAATCCACGTTTATTGGTCTGATGGTGCTTGAAAAAATATTATTTAAAAATCCACGTTTATTGGTCTGATGGTGCTTGAAAAAATATTATTTAAAAAATCCACGTTTATTGGTCTGATGGTGCTTGAAAAAATATTATTTAAAAAATCCACGTTTATTGGTCTGATGGTGCTTGAACAAATATTATTTAAAAAATCCACGTTTTATTGGTCTGATGGTGCTTGAAAAAATATTATTTAAAAAATCCACGTTTATTGGTCTGATGGTGCTTGAAAAAATATTATTAAAAAATCCACGTTTATTGGTCTGATGGTGCTTGATAAAATATTATTTAAAAAATCCACGTTTATTGGTCTGATGGTGCTTGAAAAAATATTATTTAAAAAAATCCACGTTTATTGGTCTGATGGTGCTTGAAAAAATATTATTTAAAAAATCCCACGTTTATTGGTCTGATGGTGCTTTAAAAAATATTATTTAAAAAATCCACGTTTATTGGTCTGATGGTGCTTGAAAAAATTTATTTAAAAAATCCACGTTTATTGGTCTGATGGTGCTTGAAAAAATATTATTTAAAAAATCCACGTTTATTGGTCTGATGGTGCTTGAAAAAATATTATTCAAAAAATCCACGTTTATTGGTCTGATGGTGCTTGAAAAAATATTATTTAAAAAATCCACGTTTATTGGTCTGATGGTGCTTGAAAAAAATATTATTTAAAAAATCCACGTTTATTGGTCTGATGGTGCTTGAAAAAATATTATTTAAAAAATCCACGTTTATTGGTCTGATGGTGCTTGAAAAAATATTATTTAAAAAATTGGTCTGATGGTGCTTTAAAAAATATTATTTAAAAAATCCACGTTTATTGGTCTGATGGTGCTTGAAAAAATATTATTTAAAAATCCACGTTTATTGGTCTGATGGTGCTTGAAAAAATATTATTTAAAAAATCCACGTTTATTGGTCTGATGGTGCTTGAAAAAATATTATTTAAAAAATCCACGTTTATTGGTCTGATGGTGCTTGAAAAAATATTATTTAAAAAATCCACGTTTATTGGTCTGATGGTGCTTGAAAAAATATTATTTAAAAAATCCACGTTTATTGGTCTGATGGTGCTTGAAAAAATATTATTTAAAAAATCCACGTTTATTGGTCTGATGGTGCTTGAAAAAATATTATTTAAAAAATCCACGTTTATTGGTCTGATGGTGCTTGAAAAAATATTGTTTAAAAAATCCACGTTTATTGGTCTGATGGTGCTTGAAAAAATATTATTCAAAAAATCCACGTTTATTGGTCTGATGGTGCTTGAAAAAATATTACTTAAAAAAATCCACGTTTATTGGTCTGATGGTGCTTGAAAAAATATTATTTAAAAAATCCACGTTTATTGGTCTGATGGTGCTTGAAAAAATATTATTTAAAAAATCCACGTTTATTGGTCTGATGGTGCTTGAAAAAATATTATTTAAAAAATCCACGTTTATTGGTCTGATGGTGCTTGAAAAAATATTATTTAAAAAATCCACGTTTATTGGTCTGATGGTGCTTGAAAAAATATTATTTAAAAAATCCACGTTTATTGGTCTGATGGTGCTTGAAAAAATATTATTTAAAAAATCCACGTTTATTGGTCTGATGGTGCTTTAAAAAATATTATTTAAAAAATCCACGTTTATTGGTCTGATGGTGCTTGAAAAAATATTATTTAAAAAATCCACGTTTATTGGTCTGATGGTGCTTGAAAAAATATTATTTAAAAAATCCACGTTTATTGGTCTGATGGTGCTTGAACAAATATTATTTAAAAAATCCACGTTTATTGGTCTGATGGTGCTTGAACAAATATTATTTAAAAAATCCACGTTTATTGGTCTGATGGTGCTTGAAAAAATATTATTTAAAAAATCCACGTTTATTGGTCTGATGGTGCTTGAAAAAATATTATTTAAAAAATCCACGTTTATTGGTCTGATGGTGCTTGAAAAAATATTATTTAAAAAATCCACGTTTATTGGTCTGATGGTGCTTGAAAAAATATTATTTAAAAATCCACGTTTATTGGTCTGATGGTGCTTGAAAAAATATTATTTAAAAAATCCACGTTTATTGGTCTGATGGTGCTTGAAAAAATATTATTTAAAAAATCCACGTTTATTGGTCTGATGGTGCTTGAAAAAATATTATTTAAAAAATCCACGTTTATTGGTCTGATGGTGCTTGAAAAAATATTATTTAAAAAATCCACGTTTATTGGTCTGATGGTGCTTGAAAAAATATTATTTAAAAAATCCACGTTTATTGGTCTGATGGTGCTTGAAAAAATATTATTTAAAAAATCCACGTTTATTGGTCTGATGGTGCTTTAAAAAATATTATTTAAAAAATCCACGTTTATTGGTCTGATGGTGCTTGAAAAAATATTATTTAAAAAATCCACGTTTATTGGTCTGATGGTGCTTGAAAAAATATTATTTAAAAAATCCACGTTTATTGGTCTGATGGTGCTTGAACAAATATTATTTAAAAAATCCACGTTTATTGGTCTGATGGTGCTTGAACAAATATTATTTAAAAAATCCACGTTTATTGGTCTGATGGTGCTTGAAAAAATATTATTTAAAAAATCCACGTTTATTGGTCTGATGGTGCTTGAAAAAATATTATTTAAAAAATCCACGTTTATTGGTCTGATGGTGCTTGAAAAAATATTATTTAAAAAATCCACGTTTATTGGTCTGATGGTGCTTGAAAAAATATTATTTAAAAAATCCACGTTTATTGGTCTGATGGTGCTTGAAAAAATATTATTTAAAAAATCCACGTTTATTGGTCTGATGGTGCTTGAAAAAATATTATTTAAAAAAATCCACGTTTATTGGTCTGATGGTGCTTGAAAAAATATTATTTAAAAAATCCACGTTTATTGGTCTGATGGTGCTTGAAAAAATATTATTTAAAAATCCACGTTTATTGGTCTGATGGTGCTTGAAAAAATATTATTTAAAAAATCCACGTTTATTGGTCTGATGGTGCTTGAAAAAATATTATTTAAAAAATCCACGTTTATTGGTCTGATGGTGCTTGAAAAAAATATTATTTAAAAAATCCACGTTTATTGGTCTGATGGTGCTTGAAAAAATATTATTTAAAAAATCCACGTTTATTGGTCTGATGGTGCTTTAAAAAATATTATTTAAAAAATCCACGTTTATTGGTCTGATGGTGCTTGAAAAAATATTATTTAAAAAATCCACGTTTATTGGTCTGATGGTGCTTGAAAAAATATTATTTAAAAAATCCACGTTTATTGGTCTGATGGTGCTTGAAAAAATATTATTTAAAAAATCCACGTTTATTGGTCTGATGGTGTTTGAAAAAATATTATTTAAAAAATCCACGTTTATTGGTCTGATGGTGCTTGAACAAATATTATTTAAAAAATCCACGTTTATTGGTCTGATGGTGCTTGAAAAAATATTATTTAAAAAATCCACGTTTATTGGTCTGATGGTGCTTGAAAAAATATTATTTAAAAAATCCACGTTTATTGGTCTGATGGTGCTTGAAAAAATATTATTTAAAAAATCCACGTTTATTGGTCTGATGGTGCTTGAAAAAATATTATTTAAAAATCCACGTTTATTGGTCTGATGGTGCTTGAAAAAATATTATTTAAAAAATCCACGTTTATTGGTCTGATGGTGCTTGAAAAAATATTATTTAAAAAATCCACGTTTATTGGTCTGATGGTGCTTGAAAAAATATTATTTAAAAAATCCACGTTTATTGGTCTGATGGTGCTTTAAAAAATATTATTTAAAAAATCCACGTTTATTGGTCTGATGGTGCTTTAAAAAATATTATTTAAAAAATCCACGTTTATTGGTCTGATGGTGCTTGAAAAAATATTATTTAAAAAATCCACGTTTATTGGTCTGATGGTGCTTGAAAAAATATTATTTAAAAAATCCACGTTTATTGGTCTGATGGTGCTTGAAAAAATATTATTTAAAAAATCCACGTTTATTGGTCTGATGGTGCTTGAAAAAATATTATTTAAAAAATCCACGTTTATTGGTCTGATGGTGCTTGAACAAATATTATTTAAAAAATCCACGTTTATTGGTCTGATGGTGCTTGAAAAAATATTATTTAAAAAATCCACGTTTATTGGTCTGATGGTGCTTGAAAAAATATTATTTAAAAAATCCACGTTTATTGGTCTGATGGTGCTTGAAAAAATATTATTTAAAAAATCCACGTTTATTGGTCTGATGGTGCTTGAAAAAATATTATTTAAAAAATCCACGTTTATTGGTCTGATGGTGCTTGAAAAAATATTATTTAAAAAATCCACGTTTATTGGTCTGATGGTGCTTGAAAAAATATTATTTAAAAATCCACGTTTATTGGTCTGATGGTGCTTGAAAAAATATTATTTAAAAAATCCACGTTTATTGGTCTGATGGTGCTTGAAAAAATATTATTTAAAAAATCCACGTTTATTGGTCTGATGGTGCTTGAAAAAATATTATTTAAAAAATCCACGTTTATTGGTCTGATGGTGCTTGAAAAAATATTATTTAAAAAATCCACGTTTATTGGTCTGATGGTGCTTGAAAAAATATTATTTAAAAAATCCACGTTTATTGGTCTGATGGTGCTTGAAAAAATATTATTTAAAAAATCCACGTTTATTGGTCTGATGGTGCTTGAAAAAATATTATTTAAAAAATCCACGTTTATTGGTCTGATGGTGCTTGAAAAAATATTATTTAAAAAAATCCACGTTTATTGGTCTGATGGTGCTTGAAAAAATATTATTTAAAAAATCCACGTTTATTGGTCTGATGGTGCTTGAAAAAATATTATTTAAAAAATCCACGTTTATTGGTCTGATGGTGCTTGAAAAAATATTATTTAAAAAATCCACGTTTATTGGTCTGATGGTGCTTGAAAAAATATTATTTAAAAAATCCACGTTTATTGGTCTGATGGTGCTTGAAAAAATATTATTTAAAAAATCCACGTTTATTGGTCCGATGGTGCTTGAAAAATATTATTTAAAAAATCCACGTTTATTGGTCTGATGGTGCTTGAAAAAATATTATTTAAAAAATCCACGTTTATTGGTCTGATGGTGCTTGAAAAAATATTATTTAAAAAATCCACGTTTATTGGTCTGATGGTGCTTGAAAAAATATTACTTAAAAAAATCCACGTTTATTGGTCTGATGGTGCTTGAAAAAATATTATTTAAAAAAATCCACGTTTATTGGTCTGATGGTGCTTTAAAAAATATTATTTAAAAAATCCACGTTTATTGGTCTGATGGTGCTTGAAAAAATATTATTAAAAAATCTGCGTTTATTGGTATGATGGTGCTTGAATAAATATTAATTAAAAAATCCACGTTTATTGGTCTGATGGTGCTTGAAAAAATATTATTTAAAAAATCCACGTTTATTGGTCTGATGGTGCTTGAATAAATATTAATTAAAAAATCCACGTTTATTGGTCCGATGGTGCTTGAAAAAATATTATTAAAAATCTGCGTTTATTGGTATGTTGGTGCTTGAATAAATATTAATTAAAAAATCCACGTTTATTGGTCTGATGGTGCTTGAAAAAATATTATTTAAAAAATCCACGTTTATTGGTCTGATGGTGCTTGAAAAAATATTATTTAAAAAATCCACGTTTATTGGTCTGATGGTGCTTGAAAAAATATTATTTAAAAAATCCACGTTTATTGGTCTGATGGTGCTTGAAAAAATATTATTTAAAAAATCCACGTTTATTGGTCTGATGGTGCTTGAAAAAATATTATTTAAAAAATCCACGTTTATTGGTCTGATGGTGCTTGAAAAAATATTATTTAAAAAATCCACGTTTATTGGTCTGATGGTGCTTGAAAAAATATTATTTAAAAAATCCACGTTTATTGGTCTGATGGTGCTTGAAAAAATATTATTTAAAAAATCCACGTTTATTGGTCTGATGGTGCTTGAAAAAATATTATTTAAAAAATCCACGTTTATTGGTCTGATGGTGCTTGAAAAAATATTATTTAAAAAATCCACGTTTATTGGTCCGATGGTGCTTGAAAAATATTATTTAAAAAATCCACGTTTATTGGTCTGATGGTGCTTGAAAAAATATTATTTAAAAAATCCACGTTTATTGGTCTGATGGTGCTTGAAAAAATATTATTTAAAAAATCCTCGTTTATTGGTCTGATGGTGCTTGAAAAAATATTATTAAAAAATCTGCGTTTATTGGTATGATGGTGCTTGAATAAATATTAATTAAAAAATCCACGTTTATTGGTCTGATGGTGCTTGAAAAAATATTGTTTAAAAAATCCAGGTTTATTGGTCTGATGGTGCTTGAAAAAATATTATTTAAAAAATCCAGGTTTATTGGTCTGATGGTGCTTGAAAAAATATTACTTAAAAAAATCCACGTTTATTGGTCTGATGGTGCTTGAAAAAATATTATTTAAAAAATCCACGTTTATTGGTCTGATGGTGCTTTAAAAATATTATTTAAAAAATCCACGTTTATTGGTCTGATGGTGCTTGAAAAAATATTATTAAAAAATCTGCGTTTATTGGTATGATGGTGCTTGAATAAATATTAATTAAAAAATCCACGTTTATTGGTCTGATGGTGCTTGAAAAAATATTATTTAAAAAATCCACGTTTATTGGTCTGATGGTGCTTGAATAAATATTAATTAAAAAATCCACGTTTATTGGTCCGATGGTGCTTGAAAAAATATTATTAAAAATCTGCGTTTATTGGTATGTTGGTGCTTGAATAAATATTAATTAAAAAATCCACGTTTATTGGTCTGATGGTGCTTGAAAAAATATTATTTAAAAAAATCCACGTTTATTGGTCTGATGGTGCTTGAAAAAATATTATTTAAAAAATCCACGTTTATTGGTCTGATGGTGCTTGAAAAAATATTGTTTAAAAAATCCAGGTTTATTGGTCTGATGGTGCTTGAAAAAATATTATTTAAAAAATCCACGTTTATTGGTCTGATGGTGCTTGAAAAAATATTACTTAAAAAAATCCACTTTTATTGGTCTGATGGTGCTTGAAAAAATATTATTTAAAAAATCCACGTTTATTGGTCTGATGGTGCTTGAAAAAATATTATTTAAAAAATCCACGTTTATTGGTCTGATGGTGCTTGAAAAAATATTATTTAAAAAATCCACGTTTATTGGTCTGATGGTGCTTGAAAAAATATTATTTAAAAAATCCACGTTTATTGGTCTGATGGTGCTTGAAAAAATATTACTTAAAAAAATCCAGGTTTATTGGTCTGATGGTGCTTGAAAAAATATTATTTAAAAAATCCACGTTTATTGGTCTGATGGTGCTTGAAAAAATATTACTTAAAAAAATCCACGTTTATTGGTCTGATGGTGCTTGAAAAAATATTATTTAAAAAATCCACGTTTATTGGTCTGATGGTGCTTGAAAAAATATTGTTTAAAAAATCCAGGTTTATTGGTCTGATGGTGCTTGAAAAAATATTATTTAAAAAATCCACGTTTATTGGTCTGATGGTGCTTGAAAAAATATTACTTAAAAAAATCCACGTTTATTGGTCTGATGGTGCTTGAAAAAATATTATTTAAAAAATCCACGTTTATTGGTCTGATGGTGCTTGAAAAAATATTATTTAAAAAATCCACGTTTATTGGTCTGATGGTGCTTGAAAAAATATTATTTAAAAAATCCACGTTTATTGGTCTGATGGTGCTTGAAAAAATATTATTTAAAAAATCCACGTTTATTGGTCTGATGGTGCTTGAAAAAATATTACTTAAAAAAATCCAGGTTTATTGGTCTGATGGTGCTTGAAAAAATATTATTTAAAAAATCCACGTTTATTGGTCTGATGGTGCTTGAAAAAATATTATTTAAAAAATCCAGGTTTATTGGTCTGATGGTGCTTGAAAAAATATTATTTAAAAAATCCACGTTTATTGGTCTGATGGTGCTTGAAAAAATATTACTTAAAAAAATCCACGTTTATTGGTCTGATGGTGCTTGAAAAAATATTATTTAAAAAATCCACGTTTATTGGTCTGATGGTGCTTGAAAAAATATTATTTAAAAAATCCACGTTTATTGGTCTGATGGTGCTTGAAAAAATATTATTTAAAAAATCCACGTTTATTGGTCTGATGGTGCTTGAAAAAATATTATTTAAAAAATCCACGTTTATTGGTCTGATGGTGCTTGAAAAAATATTATTTAAAAAATCCACGTTTATTGGTCTGTGGTGCTTTAAAAAATATTATTTAAAAAATCCACGTTTATTGGTCTGATGGTGCTTGAAAAAATATTATTTAAAAAATCCACGTTTATTGGTCTGATGGTGCTTGAAAAAATATTATTTAAAAAATCCACGTTTATTGGTCTGATGGTGCTTGAAAAAATATTATTTAAAAAATCCACGTTTATTGGTCTGATGGTGCTTGAAAAAATATTATTTAAAAATCCACGTTTATTGGTCTGATGGTGCTTGAAAAAATATTATTTAAAAAATCCACGTTTATTGGTCTGATGGTGCTTGAAAAAATATTATTTAAAAAATCCACGTTTATTGGTCTGATGGTGCTTGAAAAAATATTATTTAAAAAATCCACGTTTATTGGTCTGATGGTGCTTGAAAAAATATTATTTAAAAAATTGGTCTGATGGTGCTTTAAAAAATATTATTTAAAAAATCCACGTTTATTGGTCTGATGGTGCTTGAAAAAATATTATTTAAAAAATCCGCGTTTATTGGTCTGATGTAGCTTGAAAAAATATTATCTAAAAAATCCACGTTTATTGGTCTGATGGTATTTGAAAAATATTCTTTATAATATCCAGGTTAATGGGTCCGCTGTTCCTTGAAAAAAATATTCTTTAAAATATCATAATTTTATTCTACCACACTGTATCCCATTTCTAATGTTTCCCACCACCCCCTCTACTTCATCTACTTTCTATTAAAAATAAAAAAGTTTCACCACTGTAATTGATAGGAAGGAAGTTATAAAAAATGAAACTCACATTATAAAACTTTTTTATGCATGATTTTTTTTACAATCTCGATACAATAAAACTGTTCATTGGGCTGATGGTGAGGGTGGAGGAGTGCCGTGGAAAAGTCGAACGCATTACAACTTTTAGGGCACAAACTATTGGAAATGACATTAAAAGGAGACGAACAAAAAATAACAGTTAAAGAGACGGTAAAAACGAAACAATGACAAGGAAATCCAATGTTAAGGGTAGTTGAACATCCGGTTTATTGTCTGGGCGAGAGTGTGCGTTCGTGTCATTTTAATGGCCGATGGTGGTGATGACGACAACTCTGGCGGTATTGGTGGTGGTGACGGCGTTGGTGGGAGAAGAGGAAACTGCTTTGTAATAGATACGATTATAAGCCGTTAATCTATGTTTGATTATCTTTGCTGGAGACAGACAAAAGACAATAGCAAAAATGGTTGGTTTGATTCTCTAATGAAGTATGTATGTTTTTGTGGCAAGAGACTTTATCAGCTGGAAAGTATCAGCTGCAGTAGCAAAAAACGAAACACAAATCTGACAAAAAACAAATGCCACAAAAAACGTAAACCAAGATACGCAAATAGATAGTTTCGTCACTGCTGCATTGCACAGCAGACAGACAGACATGTTGAACTAATTCACAAGCCAACCAAGCATTTTGGCGACGAATGCAAAAAACGAAAAAAAACACAGCAGCAGCAAACCAACGCATTCAAGTAAAAATCTCCTATTGTGTGAAAATCTCATGTATTTGTAGCAGTGCTTGACTGGAGAACCCTCTTTCCAGAAAAAAAACCGGCACACAGCATTTTTTCATTCGTTTGACAGAATGAGGTCATATGACAGCAGTCAACTCAAAGAGTGTTAGAAAAAGTGTTGTCGTATAAAATTTGAATTTTTTCTTACGAAGATCAAACAACCAAGAAACCTGGAGTTTTTTTTCTAAAGATCATCAGATGTAGCTTATTTTAAAGAATATTTTTCCATAGACCATCAAACTTGAATTTTGTTTAAAGAACATTGTTTCGAAAGACCATCAGTCTAAGAAACATTGATTTTTAAAGAATATTTTTTATCCATTAGCAGACCAATAAACGTGGATTTTTTAAAGATTTTTTTTCATCCATTAGCAGACCAATAAACGTGGATTTTTTAAAGAATATTTTTCATCCATTAGCAGACCTATAAACGTGGATTTTTTAAAGAATATTTTTTCATCCATTAGCAGAGCAATAAACGTGGATTTTTTAAAGAATATTTTTTCATCCATTAGCAGAGCAATAAACGTGGATTTTTTAAAGAATATTTTTTCATCCACTAGCAGAGCAATAAACGTGGATTTTTTAAAGAGTATTTTTTCATCCATTAGCAGAGCAATAAACGTGGATTTTTTAAAGAATATTTTTTCATCCATTAGCAGAGCAATAAACGTGGATTTTTTAAAGAATATTTTTTCATCCATTAGCAGAGCAATAAACGTGGATTTTTTAAAGAATATTTTTTCATCCATTAGCAGAGCAATAAACGTGGATTTTTTAAAGAATATTTTTTCATCCATTAGCAGAGCAATAAACGTGGATTTTTTAAAGAATATTTTTTCATCCATTAGCAGAGCAATAAACGTGGATTTTTTAAAGAATATTTTTTCATCCATTAGCAGAGCAATAAACGTGGATTTTTTAAAGAATATTTTTTCATCCATTAGCAGAGCAATAAACGTGGATTTTTAAAGAATATTTTTTCATCCATTAGCAGAGCAATAAACGTGGATTTTTAAAGAATATTTTTTCATCCATTAGCAGAGCAATAAACGTGGATTTTTTAAAGAATATTTTTTCATTCATTAGCAGAGCAATAAACGTGGATTTTTTAAAGAGTATTTTTTCATCCATTAGCAGAGCAATAAACGTGGATTTTTTAAAGAATATTTTTTCATCCATTAGCAGAGCAATAAACGTGGATTTTTTAAAGAATATTTTTTCATCCATTAGCAGAGCAATAAACGTGGATTTTTTAAAGAATATTTTTTCATCCATTAGCAGAGCAATAAACGTGGATTTTTTAAAGAATATTTTTTCATCCATTAGCAGAGCAATAAACGTGGATTTTTTAAAGAATATTTTTCAAGGATTACCAGACCAATAAACGTGGATTTTTTAAAGATTTATTTTCAAGGATTACCAGACCAATAAACGTGGATTTTTTAAAGAATATTTTTTCATCCATTAGCAGAGCAATAAACGTGGATTTTTTAAAGAATATTTTTCAAGGATTACCAGACCAATAAACGTGGATTTTTTAAAGAATATTTTTCAAGGATTACCAGACCAATAAACGTGGATTTTTTAAAGAATATTTTTCAAGGATTACCAGACCAATAAACGTGGATTTTTTAAAGAATATTTTTTCATCCATTAGCAGAGCAATAAACGTGGATTTTTTAAAGAATATTTTTCAAGGATTACCAGACCAATAAACGTGGATTTTTTAAAGATTTATTTTCAAGGATTACCAGACCAATAAACGTGGATTTTTTAAAGAATATTTTTTCATCCATTAGCAGAGCAATAAACGTGGATTTTTTAAAGAATATTTTTCAAGGATTACCAGACCAATAAACGTGGATTTTTTAAAGAATATTTTTCAAGGATTACCAGACCAATAAACGTGGATTTTTTAAAGAATATTTTTCAAGGATTACCAGACCAATAAACGTGGATTTTTTAAAGAATATTTTTCAAGGATTACCAGACCAATAAACGTGGATTTTTTAAAGAATATTTTTCAAGGATTACCAGACCAATAAACGTGGATTTTTTAAAGAATATTTTTCAAGGATTACCAGACCAATAAACGTGGATTTTTTAAAGAATATTTTTCAAGGATTACCAGACCAATAAACGTGGATTTTTTAAAGAATATTTTTCAAGGATTACCAGACCAATAAACGTGGATTTTTTAAAGAATATTTTTCAAGGATTACCAGACCAATAAACGTGGATTTTTTAAAGAATATTTTTCAAGGATTACCAGACCAATAAACGTGGATTTTTTAAAGAATATTTTTCAAGGATTACCAGACCAATAAACGTGGATTTTTTAAAGAATATTTTTCAAGGATTACCAGACCAATAAACGTGGATTTTTTAAAGAATATTTTTCAAGGATTACCAGACCAATAAACGTGGATTTTTAAAGAATATTTTTTCAAGGATTACCAGACCAATAAACGTGGATTTTTTAAAGAATATTTTTCAAGGATTACCAGACCAATAAACGTGGATTTTTTAAAGAATATTTTTCAAGGATTACCAGACCAATAAACGTGGATTTTTTTAAAGAATATTTTTCAAGGATTACCAGACCAATAAACGTGGATTTTTAAAGAATATTTTTCAAGGATTACCAGACCAATAAACGTGGATTTTTTAAAGAATATTTTTCAAGGATTACCAGACCAATAAACGTGGATTTTTTAAAGAATATTTTTCAAGGATTACCAGACCAATAAACGTGGATTTTTTAAAGAATATTTTTCAAGGATTACCAGACCAATAAACGTGGATTTTTTAAAGAATATTTTTCAAGGATTACCAGACCAATAAACGTGGATTTTTTAAAGAATATTTTTCAAGGATTACCAGACCAATAAACGTGGATTTTTTAAAGAATATTTTTCAAGGATTACCAGACCAATAAACGTGGATTTTTTAAAGAATATTTTTCAAGGATTACCAGACCAATAAACGTGGATTTTTTAAAGAATATTTTTCAAGGATTACCAGACCAATAAACGTGGATTTTTTAAAGAATATTTTTCAAGGATTACCAGACCAATAAACGTGGATTTTTTAAAGAATATTTTTCAAGGATTACCAGACCAATAAACGTGGATTTTTTAAAGAATATTTTTCAAGGATTACCAGACCAATAAACGTGGATTTTTTAAAGAATATTTTCAAGGATTACCAGACCAATAAACGTGGATTTTTTAAAGAATATTTTTCAAGGATTACCAGACCAATAAACGTGGATTTTTAAAGAATATTTTTCAAGGATTACCAGACCAATAAACGTGGATTTTTTTAAAGAATATTTTTCAAGGATTACCAGACCAATAAACGTGGATTTTTTAAAGAATATTTTTCAAGGATTACCAGACCAATAAACGTGGATTTTTTAAAGAATATTTTTCAAGGATTACCAGACCAATAAACGTGGATTTTTAAAGAATATTTTTCAAGGATTACCAGACCAATAAACGTGGATTTTTTAAAGAATATTTTTCAAGGATTACCAGACCAATAAACGTGGATTTTTTAAAGAATATTTTTCAAGGATTACCAGACCAATAAACGTGGATTTTTTAAAGAATATTTTTCAAGGATTACCAGACCAATAAACGTGGATTTTTTAAAGAATATTTTTCAAGGATTACCAGACCAATAAACGTGGATTTTTAAAGAATATTTTTCAAGGATTACCAGACCAATAAACGTGGATTTTTTAAAGAATATTTTTCAAGGATTACCAGACCAATAAACGTGGATTTTTTAAAGAATATTTTTCAAGGATTACCAGACCAATAAACGTGGATTTTTTAAAGAATATTTTTCAAGGATTACCAGACCAATAAACGTGGATTTTTTAAAGAATATTTTTCAAGGGATTACCAGACCAATAAACGTGGATTTTTTAAAGAATATTTTTCAAGGATTACCAGACCAATAAACGTGGATTTTTTAAAGAATATTTTTCAAGGATTACCAGACCAATAAACGTGGATTTTTTAAAGAATATTTTTCAAGGATTACCAGACCAATAAACGTGGATTTTTTAAAGAATATTTTTCAAGGATTACCAGACCAATAAACGTGGATTTTTTAAAGAATATTTTTCAAGGATTACCAGACCAATAAACGTGGATTTTTTAAAGAATATTTTTCAAGGATTACCAGACCAATAAACGTGGATTTTTTAAAGAATATTTTTCAAGGATTACCAGACCAATAAACGTGGATTTTTTAAAGAATATTTTTCAAGGATTACCAGACCAATAAACGTGGATTTTTTAAAGAATATTTTTCAAGGATTACCAGACCAATAAACGTGGATTTTTTAAAGAATATTTTTCAAGGATTACCAGACCAATAAACGTGGATTTTTTAAAGAATATTTTTCAAGGATTACCAGACCAATAAACGTGGATTTTTTAAAGAATATTTTTCAAGGATTACCAGACCAATAAACGTGGATTTTTTAAAGAATATTTTTCAAGGATTACCAGACCAATAAACGTGGATTTTTTAAAGAATATTTTTCAAGGATTACCAGACCAATAAACGTGGATTTTTTAAAGAATATTTTTCAAGGATTACCAGACCAATAAACGTGGATTTTTTAAAGAATATTTTTCAAGGATTACCAGACCAATAAACGTGGATTTTTTAAAGAATATTTTTCAAGGATTACCAGACCAATAAACGTGGATTTTTTAAAGAATATTTTTCAAGGATTACCAGACCAATAAACGTGGATTTTTTAAAGAATATTTTTCAAGGATTACCAGACCAATAAACGTGGATTTTTTAAAGAATATTTTTCAAGGATTACCAGACCAATAAACGTGGATTTTTTAAAGAATATTTTTCAAGGATTACCAGACCAATAAACGTGGATTTTTTAAAGAATATTTTTCAAGGATTACCAGACCAATAAACGTGGATTTTTTAAAGAATATTTTTCAAGGATTACCAGACCAATAAACGTGGATTTTTTAAAGAATATTTTTCAAGGATTACCAGACCAATAAACGTGGATTTTTTAAAGAATATTTTTCAAGGATTACCAGACCAATAAACGTGGATTTTTTAAAGAATATTTTTCAAGGATTACCAGACCAATAAACGTGGATTTTTTAAAGAATATTTTTCAAGGATTACCAGACCAATAAACGTGGATTTTTTAAAGAATATTTTTCAAGGATTACCAGACCAATAAACGTGGATTTTTTAAAGAATATTTTTCAAGGATTACCAGACCAATAAACGTGGATTTTTTAAAGAATATTTTTCAAGGATTACCAGACCAATAAACGTGGATTTTTTAAAGAATATTTTTCAAGGATTACCAGACCAATAAACGTGGATTTTTTAAAGAATATTTTTCAAGGATTACCAGACCAATAAACGTGGATTTTTTAAAGAATATTTTTCAAGGATTACCAGACCAATAAACGTGGATTTTTTAAAGAATATTTTTCAAGGATTACCAGACCAATAAACGTGGATTTTTTAAAGAATATTTTTCAAGGATTACCAGACCAATAAACGTGGATTTTTTAAAGAATATTTTTCAAGGATTACCAGACCAATAAACGTGGATTTTTTAAAGAATATTTTTCAAGGATTACCAGACCAATAAACGTGGATTTTTTAAAGAATATTTTTCAAGGATTACCAGACCAATAAACGTGGATTTTTTAAAGAATATTTTTCAAGGATTACCAGACCAATAAACGTGGATTTTTTAAAGAATATTTTTCAAGGATTACCAGACCAATAAACGTGGATTTTTTAAAGAATATTTTTCAAGGATTACCAGACCAATAAACGTGGATTTTTTAAAGAATATTTTTCAAGGATTACCAGACCAATAAACGTGGATTTTTTAAAGAATATTTTTCAAGGATTACCAGACCAATAAACGTGGATTTTTTAAAGAATATTTTTCAAGGATTACCAGACCAATAAACGTGGATTTTTTAAAGAATATTTTTCAAGGATTACCAGACCAATAAACGTGGATTTTTTAAAGAATATTTTTCAAGGATTACCAGACCAATAAACGTGGATTTTTTAAAGAATATTTTTCAAGGATTACCAGACCAATAAACGTGGATTTTTTAAAGAATATTTTTCAAGGATTACCAGACCAATAAACGTGGATTTTTTAAAGAATATTTTTCAAGGATTACCAGACCAATAAACGTGGATTTTTTAAAGAATATTTTTCAAGGATTACCAGACCAATAAACGTGGATTTTTTAAAGAATATTTTTCAAGGATTACCAGACCAATAAACGTGGATTTTTTAAAGAATATTTTTCAAGGATTACCAGACCAATAAACGTGGATTTTTTAAAGAATATTTTTCAAGGATTACCAGACCAATAAACGTGGATTTTTTAAAGAATATTTTTCAAGGATTACCAGACCAATAAACGTGGATTTTTTAAAGAATATTTTTCAAGGATTACCAGACCAATAAACGTGGATTTTTTAAAGAATATTTTTCAAGGATTACCAGACCAATAAACGTGGATTTTTTAAAGAATATTTTTCAAGGATTACCAGACCAATAAACGTGGATTTTTTAAAGAATATTTTTCAAGGATTACCAGACCAATAAACGTGGATTTTTTAAAGAATATTTTTCAAGGATTACCAGACCAATAAACGTGGATTTTTTAAAGAATATTTTTCAAGGATTACCAGACCAATAAACGTGGATTTTTTAAAGAATATTTTTCAAGGATTACCAGACCAATAAACGTGGATTTTTTAAAGAATATTTTTCAAGGATTACCAGACCAATAAACGTGGATTTTTTAAAGAATATTTTTCAAGGATTACCAGACCAATAAACGTGGATTTTTTAAAGAATATTTTTCAAGGATTACCAGACCAATAAACGTGGATTTTTTAAAGAATATTTTTCAAGGATTACCAGACCAATAAACGTGGATTTTTTAAAGAATATTTTTCAAGGATTACCAGACCAATAAACGTGGATTTTTTAAAGAATATTTTTCAAGGATTACCAGACCAATAAACGTGGATTTTTTAAAGAATATTTTTCAAGGATTACCAGACCAATAAACGTGGATTTTTTAAAGAATATTTTTCAAGGATTACCAGACCAATAAACGTGGATTTTTTAAAGAATATTTTTCAAGGATTACCAGACCAATAAACGTGGATTTTTTAAAGAATATTTTTCAAGGATTACCAGACCAATAAACGTGGATTTTTTAAAGAATATTTTTCAAGGATTACCAGACCAATAAACGTGGATTTTTTAAAGAATATTTTTCAAGGATTACCAGACCAATAAACGTGGATTTTTTAAAGAATATTTTTCAAGGATTACCAGACCAATAAACGTGGATTTTTTAAAGAATATTTTTCAAGGATTACCAGACCAATAAACGTGGATTTTTTAAAGAATATTTTTCAAGGATTACCAGACCAATAAACGTGGATTTTTTAAAGAATATTTTTCAAGGATTACCAGACCAATAAACGTGGATTTTTTAAAGAATATTTTTCAAGGATTACCAGACCAATAAACTGGATTTTTTAAAGAATATTTTTCAAGGATTACCAGACCAATAAACGTGGATTTTTTAAAGAATATTTTTCAAGGATTACCAGACCAATAAACGTGGGATTTTTTAAAGAATATTTTTCAAGGATTACCAGACCAATAAACGTGGATTTTTTAAAGAATATTTTTCAAGGATTACCAGACCAATAAACTTGGATTTTTTAAAGAATATTTTTCAAGGATTACCAGACCAATAAACGTGGATTTTTTAAAGAATATTTTTCAAGGATTACCAGACCAATAAACGTGGATTTTTTAAAGAATATTTTTCAAGGATTACCAGACCAATAAACGTGGATTTTTTAAAGAATATTTTTCAAGGATTACCAGACCAATAAACGTGGATTTTTTAAAGAATATTTTTCAAGGATTACCAGACCAATAAACGTGGATTTTTTAAAGAATATTTTTCAAGGATTACCAGACCAATAAACGTGGATTTTTTAAAGAATATTTTTCAAGGATTACCAGACCAATAAACGTGGATTTTTTAAAGAATATTTTTCAAGGATTACCAGACCAATAAACGTGGATTTTTTAAAGAATATTTTTCAAGGATTACCAGACCAATAAACGTGGATTTTTTAAAGAATATTTTTCAAGGATTACCAGACCAATAAACGTGGATATTTTAAAGAATATTTTTCAAGGATTACCAGACCAATAAACGTGGATTTTTTAAAGAATATTTTTCAAGGATTACCAGACCAATAAACGTGGATTTTTTAAAGAATATTTTTCAAGGATTACCAGACCAATAAACGTGGATATTTTAAAGAATATTTTTCAAGGATTACCAGACCAATAAACGTGGATTTTTTTAAAGAATATTTTTCAAGGATTACCAGACTAATAAACGTGGATTTTTTAAAGAATATTTTTCAAGGATTACCAGACCAATAAACGTGGATTTTTTAAAGAATATTTTTCAAGGATTTCCAGACCAATAAACGTGGATTTTTTAACGAATATTTTTCAAGGATTACCAGACCAATAAACGTGGATTTTTTAAAAAATATTTTTCAAGGATTACCAATCCAATAAACGTGGATTTTTTAACGAATATTTTTCAAGGATTACCAGACCAATAAACGTGGATTTATTAAAGAATATTTTTCAAGGATTACCAGACCAATAAACGTGGTTTTTTAAAGAATATTTTTCAAGGATTACCAGACCAATAAACGTGGTTTTTTAAAGAATATTTTTCAAGGATTACCAGACCAATAAACGTGGATTTATTAAAGAATATTTTTCAAGGATTTTTTAAAGAATATTTTTCAAGGATTACCAGACCAATAAACGTGGATTTTTTAAAGAATATTTTTCAAGGATTACCAGACCAATAAACGTGGATTTTTTAAAGAATATTTTTCAAGGATTACCAGACCAATAAACGTGGATTTTTTAAAGAATATTTTTCAAGGATTACCAGACCAATAAACGTGGATTTTTTAAAGAATATTTTTCAAGGATTACCAGACCAATAAACGTGGATTTTTTAAAGAATATTTTTCAAGGATTACCAGACCAATAAACGTGGATTTTTTAAAGAATATTTTTCAAGGATTACCAGACCAATAAACGTGGATTTTTTAAAGAATATTTTTCAAGGATTACCAGACCAATAAACGTGGATTTTTTAAAGAATATTTTTCAAGGATTACCAGACCAATAAACGTGGATTTTTTAAAGAATATTTTTCAAGGATTACCAGACCAATAAACGTGGATTTTTTAAAGAATATTTTTCAAGGATTACCAGACCAATAAACGTGGATTTTTTAAAGAATATTATTCAAGGATTACCAGACCAATAAACGTGGATTTTTTAAAGAATATTTTTCAAGGATTACCAGACCAATAAACGTGGATTTTTTAAAGAATATTATTCAAGGATTACCAGACCAATAAACGTGGATTTTTTAAAGAATATTTTTCAAGGATTACCAGACCAATAAACGTGGATTTTTTAAAGAATATTTTTCAAGGATTACCAGACCAATAAACGTGGATTTTTTAAAGAATATTATTCAAGGATTACCAGACCAATAAACGTGGATTTTTTAAAGAATATTTTTCAAGGATTACCAGACCAATAAACGTGGATTTTTTAAAGAATATTTTTCAAGCATTACCAGACCAATAAACGTGGATTTTTAAAGAATATTTTTCAAGGATTACCAGACCAATAAACGTGGATTTTTTAAAGAATATTTTTCAAGCATTACCAGACCAATAAACGTGGATTTTTTAAAGAATATTTTTCAAGCATTACCAGACCAATAAACGTGGATTTTTTAAAGAATATTTTTCAAGGATTACCAGACCAATAAACGTGGATTTTTTAAAGAATATTATTCAAGGATTACCAGACCAATAAACGTGGATTTTTTAAAGAATATTATTCAAGGATTACCAGACCAATAAACATGGATTTTTTAAAGAATATTTTTCAAGGATTACCAGACCAATAAACGTGGATTTTTTAAAGAATATTTTTCAAGGATTACCAGACCAATAAACGTGGATTTTTTAAAGAATATTTTTCAAGGATTACCAGACCAATAAACGTGGATTTTTTAAAGAATATTTTTCAAGGATTACCAGACCAATAAACATGGATTTTTTAAAGAATATTTTTCAAGGATTACCAGACCAATAAACGTGGATTTTTTAAAGAATATTTTTCAAGGATTACCAGACCAATAAACGTGGATTTTTAAAGAATATTTTTCAAGGATTACCAGACCAATAAACGTGGATTTTTTAAAGAATATTTTTCAAGGATTACCAGACCAATAAACGTGGATTTTTTAAAGAATATTTTTCAAGGATTACCAGACCAATAAACGTGGATTTTTTAAAGAATATTTTTCAAGGATTACCAGACCAATAAACGTGGATTTTTTAAAGAATATTTTTCAAGGATTACCAGACCAATAAACGTGGATTTTTTAAAGAATATTTTTCAAGGATTACCAGACCAATAAACGTGGATTTTTTAAAGAATATTTTTCAAGGATTACCAGACCAATAAACGTGGATTTTTTAAAGAATATTTTTCAAGGATTACCAGACCAATAAACGTGGATTTTTTAAAGAATATTTTTCAAGGATTACCAGACCAATAAACGTGGATTTTTTAAAGAATATTTTTCAAGGATTACCAGACCAATAAACCTGGATTTTTTAAAGAATATTTTTCAAGGATTACCAGACCAATAAACGTGGATTTTTTAAAGAATATTTTTCAAGGATTACCAGACCAATAAACGTGGATTTTTTAAAGAATATTTTTCAAGGATTACCAGACCAATAAACGTGGATTTTTTAAAGAATATTTTTCAAGGATTACCAGACCAATAAACGTGGATTTTTTAAAGAATATTTTTCAAGGATTACCAGACCAATAAACGTGGATTTTTTAAAGAATATTTTTCAAGGATTACCAGACCAATAAACGTGGAATTTTTTAAAGGATTTTTTTCAAGGATTACCAGACCAATAAACGTGGATTTTTTAAAGAATATTTTTCAAGGATTACCAGACCAATAAACGTGGATTTTTTAAAGAATATTTTTCAAGGATTACCAGACCAATAAACGTGGATTTTTTAAAGAATATTTTTCAAGGATTACCAGACCAATAAACGTGGATTTTTTAAAGAATATTTTTCAAGGATTACCAGACCAATAAACGTGGATTTTTTAAAGAATATTTTTCAAGGATTACCAGACCAATAAACGTGGATTTTTTAAAGAATATTTTTCAAGGATTACCAGACCAATAAACGTGGATTTTTTAAAGAATATTTTTCAAGGATTACCAGACCAATAAACGTGGATTTTTTAAAGAATATTTTTCAAGGATTACCAGACCAATAAACGTGGATTTTTTAAAGAATATTTTTCAAGGATTACCAGACCAATAAACGTGGATTTTTTAAAGAATATTTTTCAAGGATTACCAGACCAATAAACGTGGATTTTTTAAAGAATATTTTTCAAGGATTACCAGACCAATAAACGTGGATTTTTTAAAGAATATTTTTCAAGGATTACCAGACCAATAAACGTGGATTTTTTAAAGAATATTTTTCAAGGATTACCAGACCAATAAACGTGGATTTTTTAAAGAATATTTTTCAAGGATTACCAGACCAATAAACGTGGATTTTTTAAAGAATATTTTTCAAGGATTACCAGACCAATAAACGTGGATTTTTTAAAGAATATTTTTCAAGGATTACCAGACCAATAAACGTGGATTTTTTAAAGAATATTTTTCAAGGATTACCAGACCAATAAACGTGGATTTTTTAAAGAATATTTTTCAAGGATTACCAGACCAATAAACGTGGATTTTTTAAAGAATATTTTTCAAGGATTACCAGACCAATAAACGTGGATTTTTTAAAGAATATTTTTCAAGGATTACCAGACCAATAAACGTGGATTTTTTAAAGAATATTTTTCAAGGATTACCAGACCAATAAACGTGGATTTTTTAAAGAATATTTTTCAAGGATTACCAGACCAATAAACGTGGATTTTTTAAAGAATATTTTTCAAGGATTACCAGACCAATAAACGTGGATTTTTTAAAGAATATTTTTCAAGGATTACCAGACCAATAAACGTGGATTTTTTAAAGAATATTTTTCAAGGATTACCAGACCAATAAACGTGGATTTTTTAAAGAATATTTTTCAAGGATTACCAGACCAATAAACGTGGATTTTTTAAAGAATATTTTTCAAGGATTACCAGACCAATAATAGTGGATTTTTTAAAGAATATTTTTCAAGGATTACCAGACCAATAAACGTGGGATTTTTTAAAGAATATTTTTCAAGGATTACCAGACCAATAAACGTGGATTTTTTAAAGAATATTTTTCAAGGATTACCAGACCAATAATAGTGGATTTTTTAAAGAATATTTTTCAAGGATTACCAGACCAATAAACGTGGATTTTTTAAAGAATATTTTTCAAGGATTACCAGACCAATAAACGTGGATTTTTTAAAGAATATTTTTCAAGGATTACCAGACCAATAAACGTGGATTTTTTAAAGAATATTTTTCAAGGATTACCAGACCAATAAACGTGGATTTTTTAAAGAATATTTTTCAAGGATTACCAGACCAATAAACGTGGATTTTTTAAAGAATATTTTTCAAGGATTACCAGACCAATAAACGTGGATTTTTTAAAGAATATTTTTCAAGGATTACCAGACCAATAAACGTGGATTTTTTAAAGAATATTTTTCAAGGATTACCAGACCAATAAACGTGGATTTTTTAAAGAATATTTTCAAGGATTACCAGACCAATAAACGTGGATTTTTTAAAGAATATTTTTCAAGGATTACCAGACCAATAAACGTGGATTTTTTAAAGAATATTTTTCAAGGATTACCAGACCAATAATAGTGGATTTTTTAAAGAATATTTTTCAAGGATTACCAGACCAATAAACGTGGATTTTTTAAAGAATATTTTTTCAAGGATTACCAGACCAATAAACGTGGATTTTTTAAAGAATATTTTTCAAGGATTACCAAACCAATAAACGTGGATTTTTTAAAGAATATTTTTCAAGGATTACCAGACCAATAAACGTGGATTTTTTAAAGAATATTTTTCAAGGATTACCAGACCAATAAACGTGGATTTTTTAAAGAATATTTTTCAAGGATTACCAGACCAATAAACGTGGATTTTTTAAAGAATATTTTTCAAGGATTACCAGACCAATAAACGTGGATTTTTTAAAGAATATTTTTCAAGGATTACCAGACCAATAAACGTGGATTTTTTAAAGAATATTTTTCAAGGATTACCAGACCAATAAACGTGGATTTTTTAAAGAATATTTTTCAAGGATTACCAGACCAATAAACGTGGATTTTTTAAAGAATATTTTTCAAGGATTACCAGACCAATAAACGTGGATTTTTTAAAGAATATTTTTCAAGGATTACCAGACCAATAAACGTGGATTTTTTAAAGAATATTTTTCAAGGATTACCAGACCAATAAACGTGGATTTTTTAAAGAATATTTTTCAAGGATTACCAGACCAATAAACGTGGATTTTTTAAAGAATATTTTTCAAGGATTACCAGACCAATAAACGTGGATTTTTTAAAGAATATTTTTCAAGGATTACCAGACCAATAAACGTGGATTTTTTAAAGAATATTTTTCAAGGATTACCAGACCAATAAACGTGGATTTTTTAAAGAATATTTTTCAAGGATTACCAGACCAATAAACGTGGATTTTTTAAAGAATATTTTTCAAGGATTACCAGACCAATAAACGTGGATTTTTTAAAGAATATTTTTCAAGGATTACCAGACCAATAAACGTGGATTTTTTAAAGAATATTTTTCAAGGATTACCAGACCAATAAACGTGGATTTTTTAAAGAATATTTTTCAAGGATTACCAGACCAATAAACGTGATTTTTTAAAGAATATTTTTCAAGGATTACCAGACCAATAAACGTGGATTTTTTAAAGAATATTTTTCAAGGATTACCAGACCAATAAACGTGGATTTTTTAAAGAATATTTTTCAAGGATTACCAGACCAATAAACGTGGATTTTTTAAAGAATATTTTTCAAGGATTACCAGACCAATAAACGTGGATTTTTTAAAGAATATTTTTCAAGGATTACCAGACCAATAAACGTGGATTTTTTAAAGAATATTTTTCAAGGATTACCAGACCAATAAACGTGGATTTTTTAAAGAATATTTTTCAAGGATTACCAGACCAATAAACGTGGATTTTTTAAAGAATATTTTTCAAGGATTACCAGACCAATAAACGTGGATTTTTTAAAGAATATTTTTCAAGGATTACCAGACCAATAAACGTGGATTTTTTAAAGAATATTTTTCAAGGATTACCAGACCAATAAACGTGGATTTTTTAAAGAATATTTTTCAAGGATTACCAGACCAATAAACGTGGATTTTTTAAAGAATATTTTTCAAGGATTACCAGACCAATAAACGTGGATTTTTTAAAGAATATTTTTCAAGGATTACCAGACCAATAAACGTGGATTTTTTAAAGAATATTTTTCAAGGATTACCAGACCAATAAACGTGGATTTTTTAAAGAATATTTTTCAAGGATTACCAGACCAATAAACGTGGATTTTTTAAAGAATATTTTTCAAGGATTACCAGACCAATAAACGTGGATTTTTTAAAGAATATTTTTCAAGGATTACCAGACCAATAAACGTGGATTTTTTAAAGAATATTTTTCAAGGATTACCAGACCAATAAACGTGGATTTTTTAAAGAATATTTTTCAAGGATTACCAGACCAATAAACGTGGATTTTTTAAAGAATATTTTTCAAGGATTACCAGACCAATAAACGTGGATTTTTTAAAGAATATTTTTCAAGGATTACCAGACCAATAAACGTGGATTTTTTTAAAGAATATTTTTCAAGGATTACCAGACCAATAAACGTGGATTTTTTAAAGAATATTTTTCAAGGATTACCAGACCAATAAACGTGGATTTTTTAAAGAATATTTTTCAAGGATTACCAGACCAATAAACGTGGATTTTTTAAAGAATATTTTTCAAGGATTACCAGACCAATAAACGTGGATTTTTTAAAGAATATTTTTCAAGGATTACCAGACCAATAAACGTGGATTTTTTAAAGAATATTTTTCAAGGATTACCAGACCAATAAACGTGGATTTTTTAAAGAATATTTTTCAAGGATTACCAGACCAATAATAGTGGATTTTTTAAAGAATATTTTTCAAGGATTACCAGACCAATAAACGTGGATTTTTTAAAGAATATTTTTCAAGGATTACCAGACCAATAAACGTGGATTTTTTAAAGAATATTTTTCAAGGATTACCAGACCAATAATAGTGGATTTTTTAAAGAATATTTTTCAAGGATTACCAGACCAATAAACGTGGATTTTTTAAAGAATATTTTTCAAGGATTACCAGACCAATAAACGTGGATTTTTTAAAGAATATTTTTCAAGGATTACCAGACCAATAAACGTGGATTTTTTAAAGAATATTTTTCAAGGATTACCAGACCAATAAACGTGGATTTTTTAAAGAATATTTTTCAAGGATTACCAGACCAATAAACGTGGATTTTTTAAAGAATATTTTTCAAGGATTACCAGACCAATAAACGTGGATTTTTTAAAGAATATTTTTCAAGGATTACCAGACCAATAAACGTGGATTTTTTAAAGAATATTTTTCAAGGATTACCAGACCAATAAACGTGGATTTTTTAAAGAATATTTTTCAAGGATTACCAGACCAATAAACGTGGATTTTTTAAAGAATATTTTTCAAGGATTACCAGACCAATAAACGTGGATTTTTTAAAGAATATTTTTCAAGGATTACCAGACCAATAATAGTGGATTTTTTAAAGAATATTTTTCAAGGATTACCAGACCAATAAACGTGGATTTTTTAAAGAATATTTTTCAAGGATTACCAGACCAATAAACGTGGATTTTTTAAAGAATATTTTTCAAGGATTACCAAACCAATAAACGTGGATTTTTTAAAGAATATTTTTCAAGGATTACCAGACCAATAAACGTGGATTTTTTAAAGAATATTTTTCAAGGATTACCAGACCAATAAACGTGGATTTTTTAAAGAATATTTTTCAAGGATTACCAGACCAATAAACGTGGATTTTTTAAAGAATATTTTTCAAGGATTACCAGACCAATAAACGTGGATTTTTTAAAGAATATTTTTCAAGGATTACCAGACCAATAAACGTGGATTTTTTAAAGAATATTTTTCAAGGATTACCAGACCAATAAACGTGGATTTTTTAAAGAATATTTTTCAAGGATTACCAGACCAATAAACGTGGATTTTTTAAAGAATATTTTTCAAGGATTACCAGACCAATAAACGTGGATTTTTTAAAGAATATTTTTCAAGGATTACCAGACCAATAAACGTGGATTTTTTAAAGAATATTTTTCAAGGATTACCAGACCAATAAACGTGGATTTTTTAAAGAATATTTTTCAAGGATTACCAGACCAATAAACGTGGATTTTTTAAAGAATATTTTTCAAGGATTACCAGACCAATAAACGTGGATTTTTTAAAGAATATTTTTCAAGGATTACCAGACCAATAAACGTGGATTTTTTAAAGAATATTTTTCAAGGATTACCAGACCAATAAACGTGGATTTTTTAAAGAATATTTTTCAAGGATTACCAGACCAATAAACGTGGATTTTTTAAAGAATATTTTTCAAGGATTACCAGACCAATAAACGTGGATTTTTTAAAGAATATTTTTCAAGGATTACCAGACCAATAAACGTGGATTTTTTAAAGAATATTTTTCAAGGATTACCAGACCAATAAACGTGGATTTTTTAAAGAATATTTTTCAAGGATTACCAGACCAATAAACGTGGATTTTTTAAAGAATATTTTTCAAGGATTACCAGACCAATAAACGTGGATTTTTTAAAGAATATTTTTCAAGGATTACCAGACCAATAAACGTGGATTTTTTAAAGAATATTTTTCAAGGATTACCAGACCAATAAACGTGGATTTTTTAAAGAATATTTTTCAAGGATGGATTTTTTAAAGAATTATTTTCAAGGATTACCAGACCAATAAACGTGGATTTTTTAAAGAATTATTTTCAAGGATTACCAGACCAATAAACGTGGATTTTTTAAAGAATTATTTTCAAGGATTACCAGACCAATAAACGTGGATTTTTTAAAGAATTATTTTCAAGGATTACCAGACCAATAAACCTGGATTTTTTAAAGAATTATTTTCAAGGATTACCATACCAATAAACCTGGATTTTTTAAAGAATTATTTTCAAGGATTACCAGACCAATAAACGTGGATTTTTTAAAGAATTATTTTCAAGGATTACCAGACCAATAAACGTGGATTTTTTAAAGAATTATTTTCAAGGATTACCAGACCAATAAAAGTGGATTTTTTAAAGAATTATTTTCAAGGATTACCAGACCAATAAACGTGGATTTTTTAAAGAATTATTTTCAAGGATTACCATACCAATAAACGTGGATTTTTTTAAAGAATTATTTTCAAGGATTACCAGAACAATAAACGTGGATTTTTTAAAGAATTATTTTCAAGGATTACCAGACCAATAAAAGGGGATTTTTTAAGGAATTATTTTCAAGGATTACCAGACCAATAAACGTGGATTTTTTAAAGAATTATTTTCAAGGATTACCAGACCAATAAACGTGGATTTTTTAAAGAATTATTTTCAAGGATTTGCAGGCCAATAAACGTGGATTTTTTAAAGAATTATTTTCAAGGATTACCAGACCAATAAACGTGGATTTTTTAAAGAATTATTTTCAAGGATTACCAGACCAATAAACGTGGATTTTTTAAAGAATTATTTTCCAGGATTTGCAGACCAATACACGTGGATTTTTTAAAGAATTATTGTCAAGTATTACCAGACCAATAAACGTGGATTTTTTAAAGAATTATTGTCAAGTATTACCAGACCAATAAACGTGGATTTTTTAAAGAATTATTTTCAAGGATTACCAGACCAATAAAAGGGGATTTTTTAAAGAATTATTTTCAAGGATTACCAGACCAATAAACGTGGATTTTTTAAAGAATTATTTTCAAGGATTACCAGACCAATAAACCTGGATTTTTTAAAGAATTATTTTCAAGGATTACCATACCAATAAACCTGGATTTTTTAAAGAATTATTTTCAAGGATTACCAGACCAATAAACGTGGATTTTTTAAAGAATTATTTTCAAGGATTACCAGACCAATAAACGTGGATTTTTTAAAGAATTATTTTCAAGGATTACCAGACCAATAAAAGTGGATTTTTTAAAGAATTATTTTCAAGGATTACCAGACCAATAAACGTGGATTTTTTAAAGAATTATTTTCAAGGATTACCATACCAATAAACGTGGATTTTTTTAAAGAATTATTTTCAAGGATTACCAGAACAATAAACGTGGATTTTTTAAAGAATTATTTTCAAGGATTACCAGACCAATAAAAGGGGATTTTTTAAGGAATTATTTTCAAGGATTACCAGACCAATAAACGTGGATTTTTTAAAGAATTATTTTCAAGGATTACCAGACCAATAAACGTGGATTTTTTAAAGAATTATTTTCAAGGATTTGCAGGCCAATAAACGTGGATTTTTTAAAGAATTATTTTCAAGGATTACCAGACCAATAAACGTGGATTTTTTAAAGAATTATTTTCAAGGATTACCAGACCAATAAACGTGGATTTTTTAAAGAATTATTTTCCAGGATTTGCAGACCAATACACGTGGATTTTTTAAAGAATTATTGTCAAGTATTACCAGACCAATAAACGTGGATTTTTTAAAGAATTATTGTCAAGTATTACCAGACCAATAAACGTGGATTTTTTAAAGAATTATTTTCAAGGATTACCAGACCAATAAAAGGGGATTTTTTAAAGAATATTTTTCAAGGATTACCAGACCAATAAACTTGGATTTTTTAAAGAATATTTTTCAAGGATTACCAGACCAATAAACGTGGATTTTTTAAAGAATTATTTTCAAGGATTACCAGACCAATAAAAGGGGATTTTTTAAAGAATTATTTTCAAGGATTACCAGACCAATAAACGTGGATTTTTTAAAGAATATTTTTCAAGGATTACCAGACCAATAAACGTGGATTTTTTAAAGAATATTTTTCAAGGATTACCAGACCAATAAACGTGGATTTTTTAAAGAATATTTTTCAAGGATTACCAGACCAATAAACGTGGATTTTTTAAAGAATATTTTTCAAGGATTACCAGACCAATAAACGTGGATTTTTTAAAGAATATTTTTCAAGGATTACCAGACCAATAAACGTGGATTTTTTAAAGAATATTTTTCAAGGATTACCAGACCAATAAACGTGGATTTTTTAAAGAATATTTTTCAAGGATTACCAGACCAATAAACGTGGATTTTTTAAAGAATATTTTTCAAGGATTACCAGACCAATAAACGTGGATTTTTTAAAGAGTATTTTTCAAGGATTACCAGACCAATAAACGTGGATTTTTTAAAGAATATTTTTCAAGGATTACCAGACCAATAAACGTGGATTTTTTAAAGAATATTTTTCAAGGATTACCAGACCAATAAACGTGGATTTTTTAAAGAATATTTTTCAAGGATTACCAGACCAATAAACGTGGATTTTTTAAAGAATATTTTTCAAGGATTACCAGACCAATAAACGTGGATTTTTTAAAGAATATTTTTCAAGGATTACCAGACCAATAAACGTGGATTTTTTAAAGAATATTTTTCAAGGATTACCAGACCAATAAACGTGGATTTTTTAAAGAATATTTTTCAAGGATTACCAGACCAATAAACGTGGATTTTTTAAAGAATATTTTTCAAGGATTACCAGACCAATAAACGTGGATTTTTTAAAGAATATTTTTCAAGGATTACCAGACCAATAAACGTGGATTTTTTAAAGAATATTTTTCAAGGATTACCAGACCAATAAACGTGGATTTTTTAAAGAATATTTTTCAAGGATTACCAGACCAATAAACGTGGATTTTTTAAAGAATATTTTTCAAGGATTACCAGACCAATAAACGTGGATTTTTTAAAGAATATTTTTCAAGGATTACCAGACCAATAAACGTGGATTTTTTAAAGAATATTTTTCAAGGATTACCAGACCAATAAACGTGGATTTTTTAAAGAATATTTTTCAAGGATTACCAGACCAATAAACGTGGATTTTTTAAAGAATATTTTTTTTTCAAAAATTGGTCAAGATTTATTTGTTTTATAGGCAACCCTGCCGATAACTAGAAACAAATATTCTTTCAGTGTGAAACAAAATACCCAAGAATATCTATGCAAAAACAATACTCAAAAGACAGACACTTAGTTAGACGAACGACAAAGGACAAATGGACTGTGTAACTGAATATCACTATTCAACGATTCACCACAATTGTATTGTTGTTGTTGGTGTTGATGTTGTTGCGTTCTTTACAAAAAGCTGGGCAAACCCCCATACCAGCATATCATCCATGAGATGAGATGAGTTGAGTTGTCTACTCATCATCGTCATCATCCTTTGACGTCGACGTTTCACATGTCGCTGGCCCCAAATTTGAAATGCGGTGAAGTCATCCGCCAAACCAATGACAACCAAAAAAAGAAGTGAAAAAATAGTCAACGAGTGAAATGCTTTTATCCCTGGGCATCGTTATAATGATGGCGTCGTATCTATTTCCAGTTGTTTTTATGTTTTGTTCTAAAATTGTGGTTGTAGTGATGCTACTGCTGCTGGCCCCAGGTGGGAGGGGACGAGAAAACAGTTGGCTGTTGGTTTGACACATTCGTGCATAGTTTAGTCGTCATTCATATTGTGTTTGTTGATGTTGGTGTTTTTTCGAGCTATTGCAAGTGGGATTAGCATTGTTGCATTGAGATGTGCCCATGGGAAATGAATACCATGATTTGTGAGCGAGCGAACCACTGACACGCGTTACAATGACATGTGGTTGAGGGAGGGGGTAGGGGTTTTGATGAGCATCAGCTGTTTGGTGAAGGCGTTTGTTAGAAATTTTAAAAGATTTTGTTTTAAACTTTATAATCCCCTTTTCATTTTAGCTATGGGGATGCTTGATTGATTTTCAACTATCAATTTTTGTGCAATGTCACGATCCAACTATAAAATGCGACGTCTGTAGGAAAAATGGGTGTCACTGGCGAGTTAAGTAATATCCTTTCTATATTCCTTATGAAAAGTTTGCAATATGTGGCCAGTTTTACAAAACAAAAAGAGAGAGCCGAAAAACGAAAGACAAATATACGTTTCTTGGTCTGATGTTGGATGAAAAAATATTCTTTAAAAAATCCACGATTCTTGGTCAGATGTTGGATGAAAAAATATTCTTTAAAAAATCCACGATTCTTGGTCAGATGTTGGATGAAAAAATATTCTTTAAAAAATCCACGTTTCTTGGTCAGACGTTGGATGAAAAAATATTCTTTAAAAAATCCACGTTTCTTGGTCAGATGTTGGATGAAAAAATATTCTTTTAAAAAATCCACGTTTCTTGGTCAGATGTTGGATGAAAAAATATTCTTTAAAAAATCCACGTTTCTTGGTCAGATGTTGGATGAAAAAATATTCTTTAAAAAATCCACGTTTCTTGGTCAGATGTTGGATGAAAAAATATTCTTTAAAAAATCCACGTTTCTTGGTCAGATGTTGGATGAAAAAATATTCTTTAAAAAATCCACGTTTCTTGGTCAGATGTTGGATGAAAAAATATTCTTTAAAAAATCCACGTTTCTTGGTCAGATGTTGGATGAAAAAATATTCTTTAAAAAATCCACGTTTCTTGGTCAGATGTTGGATGAAAAAATATTCTTTAAAAAATCCACGTTTCTTGGTCAGATGTTGGATGAAAAAATATTCTTTAAAAAATCCACGTTTCTTGGTCAGATGTTGGATGAAAAAATATTCTTTAAAAAATCCACGTTTCTTGGTCAGATGTTGGATGAAAAAATATTCTTTAAAAAATCCACGTTTCTTGGTCAGATGTTGGATGAAAAAATATTCTTTAAAAAATCCACGTTTCTTGGTCAGATGTTGGATGAAAAAATATTCTTTAAAAAATCCACGTTTCTTGGTCAGATGTTGGATGAAAAAATATTCTTTAAAAAATCCACGTTTCTTGGTCAGATGTTGGATGAAAAAATATTCTTTAAAAAATCCACGTTTCTTGGTCAGATGTTGGATGAAAAAATATTCTTTAAAAAATCCACGTTTCTTGGTCAGATGTTGGATGAAAAAATATTCTTTAAAAAATCCACGTTTCTTGGTCAGATGTTGGATGAAAAAATATTCTTTAAAAAATCCACGTTTCTTGGTCAGATGTTGGATGAAAAAATATTCTTTAAAAAATCCACGTTTCTTGGTCAGATGTTGGATGAAAAAATATTCTTTAAAAAATCCACGTTTCTTGGTCAGATGTTGGATGAAAAAATATTCTTTAAAAAATCCACGTTTCTTGGTCAGATGTTGGATGAAAAAATATTCTTTAAAAAATCCACGTTTCTTGGTCAGATGTTGGATGAAAAAATATTCTTTAAAAAATCCACGTTTCTTGGTCAGATGTTGGATGAAAAAATATTCTTTAAAAAATCCACGTTTCTTGGTCAGATGTTGGATGAAAAAATATTCTTTAAAAAATCCACGTTTCTTGGTCAGATGTTGGATGAAAAAATATTCTTTAAAAAATCCACGTTTCTTGGTCAGATGTTGGATGAAAAAATATTCTTTAAAAAATCCACGTTTCTTGGTCAGATGTTGGATGAAAAAATATTCTTTAAAAAATCCACGTTTCTTGGTCAGATGTTGGATGAAAAAATATTCTTTAAAAAATCCACGTTTCTTGGTCAGATGTTGGATGAAAAAATATTCTTTAAAAAATCCACGTTTCTTGGTCAGATGTTGGATGAAAAAATATTCTTTAAAAAATCCACGTTTCTTGGTCAGATGTTGGATGAAAAAATATTCTTTAAAAAATCCACGTTTCTTGGTCAGATGTTGGATGAAAAAATATTCTTTAAAAAATCCACGTTTCTTGGTCAGATGTTGGATGAAAAAATATTCTTTAAAAAATCCACGTTTCTTGGTCAGATGTTGGATGAAAAAATATTCTTTAAAAAATCCACGTTTCTTGGTCAGATGTTGGATGAAAAAATATTCTTTAAAAAATCCACGTTTCTTGGTCAGATGTTGGATGAAAAAATATTCTTTAAAAAATCCACGTTTCTTGGTCAGATGTTGGATGAAAAAATATTCTTTAAAAAATCCACGTTTCTTGGTCAGATGTTGGATGAAAAAATATTCTTTAAAAAATCCACGTTTCTTGGTCAGATGTTGGATGAAAAAATATTCTTTAAAAAATCCACGTTTCTTGGTCAGATGTTGGATGAAAAAATATTCTTTAAAAAATCCACGTTTCTTGGTCAGATGTTGGATGAAAAAATATTCTTTAAAAAATCCACGTTTCTTGGTCAGATGTTGGATGAAAAAATATTCTTTAAAAAATCCACGTTTCTTGGTCAGATGTTGGATGAAAAAATATTCTTTAAAAAATCCACGTTTCTTGGTCAGATGTTGGATGAAAAAATATTCTTTAAAAAATCCACGTTTCTTGGTCAGATGTTGGATGAAAAAATATTCTTTAAAAAATCCACGTTTCTTGGTCAGATGTTGGATGAAAAAATATTCTTTAAAAAATCCACGTTTCTTGGTCAGATGTTGGATGAAAAAATATTCTTTAAAAAATCCACGTTTCTTGGTCAGATGTTGGATGAAAAAATATTCTTTAAAAAATCCACGTTTCTTGGTCAGATGTTGGATGAAAAAATATTCTTTAAAAAATCCACGTTTCTTGGTCAGATGTTGGATGAAAAAATATTCTTTAAAAAATCCACGTTTCTTGGTCAGATGTTGGATGAAAAAATATTCTTTAAAAAATCCACGTTTCTTGGTCAGATGTTGGATGAAAAAATATTCTTTGAAAAATCCACGTTTCTTGGTCAGATGTTGGATGAAAAAATATTCTTTAAAAAATCCACGTTTCTTGGTCAGATGTTGGATGAAAAAATATTCTTTAAAAAATCCACGTTTCTTGGTCAGATGTTGGATGAAAAAATATTCTTTAAAAAATCCACGTTTCTTGGTCAGATGTTGGATGAAAAAATATTCTTTAAAAAATCCACGTTTCTTGGTCAGATGTTGGATGAAAAAATATTCTTTAAAAATCCACGTTTCTTGGTCAGATGTTGGATGAAAAAATATTCTTTAAAAAATCCACGTTTCTTGGTCAGATGTTGGATGAAAAAATATTCTTTAAAAATCCACGTTTCTTGGTCAGATGTTGGATGAAAAAATATTCTTTAAAAAATCCACGTTTCTTGGTCAGATGTTGGATGAAAAAATATTCTTTAAAAAATCCACGTTTCTTGGTCAGATGTTGGATGAAAAAATATTCTTTAAAAAATCCACGTTTCTTGGTCAGATGTTGGATGAAAAAATATTCTTTAAAAAATCCACGTTTCTTGGTCAGATGTTGGATGAAAAAATATTCTTTAAAAAATCCACGTTTCTTGGTCAGATGTTGGATGAAAAAGTATTCTTTAAAAAATCCACGTTTCTTGGTCAGATGTTGGATGAAAAAATATTCTTTAAAAAATCCACGTTTCTTGGTCAGATGTTGGATGAAAAAATATTCTTTAAAAAATCCACGTTTCTTGGTCTGATGTTGGATGAAAAAATATTCTTTAAAAAATCCACGTTTCTTGGTCTGATGTTGGATGAAAAAATATTCTTTAAAAAATCCACGTTTCTTGGTCTGATGTTGGATGAAAAAATATTCTTTAAAAAATCCAAGTTTCTTGGTCTGATGTTGGAAGAAAAAATATTCTTTAAAAAATCCACGTTTCTTGGTCTGATGTTGGATGAAAAAATATTCTTTAAAAAATCCAAGTTTCTTGGTCTGATGTTGGATGAAAAAATATTCTTTAAAAAATCTACATTTCTTGGTCTGATGTTGGATGAAAAAATATTCTTTAAAAAATCCACGTTTCTTGGTCTGATGTTGGATGAAAAAATATTCTTTAAAAAATCCACGTTTCTTGGTCTAATGTTGGATGAAAAAATATTCTTTAAAAAATTCACGTTTCTTGGTCTGATGTTGGATGAAAAAATATTCCTTAAAAAATCCACTTTTCTTGGTCTGATGTTGGATGAAAAAATATTCTTTAAAAAATCCACGTTTCTTGGTCTGATGTTGGATGAAAAAATATTCTTTAAAAAATCCACGTTTCTTGGTCTGATGTTGGATGAAAAAATATTCTTTAAAAAATTCACGTTTCTTGGTCTGATGTTGGATGAAAAAATATTCTTTAAAAAATCCACGTTTCTTGGTCTAATGTTGGATGAAAAAATATTCTTTAAAAAATCCACGTTTCTTGGTCAGATGTTGGATGAAAAAATATTCTTTAAAAAATCCACGTTTCTTGGTCAGATGTTGGATGAAAAAATATTCTTTAAAAAATCCACGTTTCTTGGTCAGATGTTGGATGAAAAAGTATTCTTTAAAAAATCCACGTTTCTTGGTCAGATGTTGGATGAAAAAATATTCTTTAAAAAATCCACGTTTCTTGGTCAGATGTTGGATGAAAAAATATTCTTTAAAAAATCTACATTTCTTGGTCTGATGTTGGATGAAAAATATTCTTTAAAAAATCCACGTTTCTTGGTCTGATGTTGGATGAAAAAATATTCTTTAAAAAATCCACGTTTCTTGGTCTAATGTTGGATGAAAAAATATTCTTTAAAAAATTCACGTTTCTTGGTCTGATGTTGGATGAAAAAATATTCCTTAAAAAATCCACTTTTCTTGGTCTGATGTTGGATGAAAAAATATTCTTTAAAAAATCCACGTTTCTTGGTCTGATGTTGGATGAAAAAATATTCTTTAAAAAATCCACGTTTCTTGGTCTGATGTTGGATGAAAAAATATTCTTTAAAAAATTCACGTTTCTTGGTCTGATGTTGGATGAAAAAATATTCTTTAAAAAATCCACGTTTCTTGGTCTAATGTTGGATGAAAAAATATTCTTTAAAAAATCCACGTTTCTTGGTCAGATGTTGGATGAAAAAATATTCTTTAAAAAATCCACGTTTCTTGGTCAGATGTTGGATGAAAAAATATTCTTTAAAAAATCCACGTTTCTTGGTCAGATGTTGGATGAAAAAGTATTCTTTAAAAAATCCACGTTTCTTGGTCAGATGTTGGATGAAAAAATATTCTTTAAAAAATCCACGTTTCTTGGTCAGATGTTGGATGAAAAAATATTCTTTAAAAAATCCACGTTTCTTGGTCTGATGTTGGATGAAAAAATATTCTTTAAAAAATCCACGTTTCTTGGTCTGATGTTGGATGAAAAAATATTCTTTAAAAAATCCACGTTTCTTGGTCTGATGTTGGATGAAAAAATATTCTTTAAAAAATCCAAGTTTCTTGGTCTGATGTTGGAAGAAAAAATATTCTTTAAAAAATCCACGTTTCTTGGTCTGATGTTGGATGAAAAAATATTCTTTAAAAAATCCACGTTTCTTGGTCTGATGTTGGATGAAAAAATATTCTTTAAAAAATCCACATTTCTTGGTCTGATGTTGGATGAAAAAATATTCTTTAAAAAATCCACGTTTCTTGGTCTGATGTTGGATGAAAAAATATTCTTTAAAAAATCCAAGTTTCTTGGTCTGATGTTGGAAGAAAAAATATTCTTTAAAAAATCCACGTTTCTTGGTCTGATGTTGGATGAAAAAATATTCTTTAAAAAATCCACGTTTCTTGGTCTGATGTTGGATGAAAAAATATTCTTTAAAAAATCCATATTTCTTGGTCTGATGTTGGATGAAAAAATATTCTTTAAAAAATCCACGTTTCTTGGTCTGATGTTGGATGAAAAAATATTCTTTAAAAAATCCACGTTTCTTGGTCTAATGTTGGATGAAAAAATATTCTTTAAAAAATTCACGTTTCTTGGTCAGATGTTGGATGAAAAAATATTCTTTAAAAAATCCACGTTTCTTGGTCAGATGTTGGATGAAAAAATATTCTTTAAAAAATCCACGTTTCTTGGTCTGATGTTGGATGAAAAAATATTCTTTAAAAAATTCACGTTTCTTGGTCTGATGTTGGATGAAAAAATATTCTTTAAAAAATCCACGTTTCTTGGTCTAATGTTGGATGAAAAAATATTCTTTAAAAAATCCACGTTTCTTGGTCAGATGTTGGATGAAAAAATATTCTTTAAAAAATCCACGTTTCTTGGTCAGATGTTGGATGAAAAAATATTCTTTAAAAAATCCACGTTTCTTGGTCAGATGTTGGATGAAAAAGTATTCTTTAAAAAATCCACGTTTCTTGGTCAGATGTTGGATGAAAAAATATTCTTTAAAAAATCCACGTTTCTTGGTCAGATGTTGGATGAAAAAATATTCTTTAAAAAATCCACGTTTCTTGGTCTGATGTTGGATGAAAAAATATTCTTTAAAAAATCCACGTTTCTTGGTCTGATGTTGGATGAAAAAATATTCTTTAAAAAATCCACGTTTCTTGGTCTGATGTTGGATGAAAAAATATTCTTTAAAAAATCCATGTTTCTTGGTCTGATGTTGGAAGAAAAAATATTCTTTAAAAAATCCACGTTTCTTGGTCTGATGTTGGATGAAAAAATATTCTTTAAAAAATCCACGTTTCTTGGTCTGATGTTGGATGAAAAAATATTCTTTAAAAAATCCACATTTCTTGGTCTGATGTTGGATGAAAAAATATTCTTTAAAAAATCCACGTTTCTTGGTCTGATGTTGGATGAAAAAATATTCTTTAAAAAATCCACGTTTCTTGGTCTAATGTTGGATGAAAAAATATTCTTTAAAAAATTCACGTTTCTTGGTCTGATGTTGGATGAAAAAATATTCCTTAAAAAATCCACTTTTCTTGGTCTGATGTTGGATGAAAAAATATTCTTTAAAAAATCCACGTTTCTTGGTCTGATGTTGGATGAAAAAATATTCTTTAAAAAATCCAAGTTTCTTGGTCTGATGTTGGATGAAAAAATATTCTTTAAAAAATCCACGTTTCTTGGTCTGATGTTGGATGAAAAAATATTCTTTAAAAAATCCACGTTTCTTGGTCTGATGTTGGATGAAAAAATATTCTTTAAAAAATCCACGTTTCTTGGTCTGATGTTGGATGAAAAAATATTTTTTAAAAAACCACGTTTCTTGGTCTGATGTTGGATAAAAAAATCTTAAAAAAATCCACGTTTCTTGGTCTGATGTTGGATGAAAAAATATTCTTTAAAAAATCCACGTTTATTGGTCTGATGTTGGTAAAATCTACGATTCTACAAATCTAGACTTAATTTACCCATTGTAGCTATTACAATAGGCGTGGATTCTCACTTTGTAATGCATATTTTTTAAACTTGCTACCACAAAGCTTCTTAATCCACACATGTTGTAAAAACCATTTGTATTTTGATCATTGCTTCCTTTTACAACAGGCATGTAATTTCATGTTAGCAATAAAAATGTTAACAACTTGCATAAAAAAGCTCCTACCAACTTTCAAACAGTTGTTGCAATTGTTGGGTTGTGTCTCATTCAGTAGTTGTCTGTCTACACCACATTTGTCACTTACCGCACTTCATTTTTCCCACTTTTCCAAAACTGATAATCAAATATGATGTAAGAAGAACTTTTAAATTGCCTTTTTGCAACGTAGAAGAAGTTAGAAGAGCAGACAACTTGAAAGTGCAAGAACAAGTGCATTAAAACGAAGCCAAAAGGAAAAGATGTCAATGCTGATGATGATGGTGCTGTTCATCATCATCATTATTATCTGGAATAGATTTTTGATTATCATTATTAATGGACATTATTGTCAACACACCATTGACTTTAACCAAAAAGAAGTCAATGGCTTTCTTTCTTTTCTTTACTATCACCATCAGCAACCTCGTCGTCAACTTCATCTCGGTTATCATTGCTGTGGCGTCATTCTGTATTAGCATTTGGCCAGAGAACAAAAACGCTACATAGCTTGTAGGGTTTTTTGGAATGTCAAATCAAAGTAAAACTTTAAAGCAATACAAAATAATTGAGTGTTGTTTATTGTCGTCGTTGTTTTCGAAAAATGCAGTAGAACAGTGGATATAGGATGAGCAGATTAAAACCATTTACGGACAAAGGGGTGGACAGGCTGTCAGAGCCAGATCGGAGCAGGACTTTTTATTTTTTCAACTAACATCTAACCAGTAAACGTGGAGTTTTTAAATATTTTTTCAAGGATTATCAGACCACCACCAATCGTGGATTTTTAAAGAATATTTTTCCAGAGACTATCAGAACAAGAAACGTGGATTTTTAAATAATATTTTTTCTACAATCATAAGTCCAAGAAACGTAGATTTTTTAAGAATATTTTTCCAAAGACCATCAGACAAAGAAACTTGGATTTTTTAAGAATTTTTTTCCAAAGACCATCACACAAAGAACCGTGGATTTTTAAGAATTTTTTTCCAAAGACCATCAGACAAAGAAACGTGGATTTTTTAAGAATATTTTTTCTACAACCTTCAGTCCATCAGACCAAGAAACGTGGATTTTTTAAAGAATATTTTTTCTACAACCTTCAGTCCATCAGACCAAGAAACGTGGATTTTTTAAAGAATATTTTTTCTACAACCTTCAGTCCATCAGACCAAGAAACGTGGATTTTTTAAAGAATATTTTTTCGATTTTTCAAAATAGTCTGGCTTAATCCCTTTTGTTGTTTTAATATTTAAAACAACAAGTTTATTAGTGGAGAAGGTTTGGCATTGTTCGCCAAGGGGTAAGGCAAGGAAGACTAGTTTCGATCCACGCCACTGGATCTCATCAGTTCCCTTTGTTTCTTGTTTGTGGATATTCTCCACCGAAGTTATTTTTCAATAACTTCTTCAACAAGAAACTTTTTATACCCAAACATCAATCGTCAGCTCGAAGTATAAACGTAAACAAAGAAAAACATTCAATGAGAAGTTTTTCTTTGGTAACCTAACACAACTCCGACGAAAGTGTTTACGAAACAAAGCAAACCTTCTTCCACTCGTATGTGTCGTTGATTTTTCAACAAATGCACATACCCAAATGCTGTTTGGTAGCTTATATACCAACAACACACAAAACCGTGCCAGTGTTTCTCAAATAGAACATTGGTGGCGTTTATTTAATTGGGATAGCTGTTACAATTTTGATTTTTCAAAATAGTCTGGCTTAATCCCTTTTGTTGTTTTAATATTTAAAACAACAAGTTTATTAGTGGAGAAGGTTTGGCATTGTTCGCCAATGGCTGGCGAACAATGCCAAACCTTCTCCACTAATAAACTTGTTGTTTTAAATATTAAAACAACAAAAGGGATTAAGCCAGACTATTTTGAAAAATCAAAATTGTAACAGCTATCCCAATTAAATAAACGCCACCAATGTTCCAGAATATTTTTTCTACAACCTTCAGTCCATCAGACCAAGAAACGTGGATTTTTTAAAGAATATTTTTTCTACAACCTTCAGTCCATCAGACCAAGAAACGTGGATTTTTTAAAGAATATTTTTTCTACAACCTTCAGTCCATCAGACCAAGAAACGTGGATTTTTTAAAGAATATTTTTCCATAGACCATCAGACCAAGAAACGTGGATTTTTTAAAAAAATATATGTTTTCAAGGACCACCACAACGTTTTTCTGCAGCAATAGATGGGGGTTGTTTTCGAGGAGGAATCAAAGCCTACCTGATATTCTCGTTGATGTATGAACCTTTTTCTCTGTACCTTTGGGTGGAACCCTAACCCTGTCCACTAGTTCGTTGCAGGAATGCCTACGGCGGTAACACACACGCAGGTACTGCATTGACAACACATTGTTGTGTTGATGTACCCATAAAATCTTCCTGTACTCATGTATGTGCCGCATGCCTTGTCACAGACCGATTTATCGCGTTATATGTGATCAACCAGATTTATTTGTCTGCACCCGAAGCCCTCCAGCCTAGGGACTTGAAGATGACGACGTAAACATGCTGTCGAATATGACCCCTAAAAGTTTGGGGAGAGTGAACTACTGGAGAGGTAGATGTTAAACAATTCCGGAGACACCACCTACCTTGGGGAATTCTCTGTTTCACTCTACTGCGATTTGACGTTTTGTTACTGAATTCCACGTACGACTGGCGTCCCCACATACTATAATTGATTATCCAACGTGTTTCAAAATTGGCCGGAGGATAGACTGCTCAATTTCATATAACAGCGTGGAGTACTTAATAGTATCAAAGGCTTTTGTTACGTCGAGCACCTACCGTGCGACTTGCACTGTTTGAGTCCTCGACTTATAGGTGTGGAGATGGCTTACGGCGCTGTTGTGCTGCGGTGTTGCTTATGGAACCAATGATGGCAACTGAATACCTCTTTCTGACGCTGCGGAGGAGTAAAGCTTCACGAGTCGTTGCAACCACCAACAAAAACGATATCGGGCTATGTTAAGTAACTGAACCACCCTACCCATTTTGACGCCATCGGGAACGATGTGGGTGGTTAGCGACAGGTTGAGGACTTTAGTGAGATAATTGACTCCCAACTCATTCACCTGTTTCAGTATTACCATGGATATATCATCAGGGCCCAAAGCTTTGGATGATCATCCATTGGTAATTGTGGTGATTTCTCTTCGGCAAAAAGAGATCTAAGCTGACGTGCTACTCTTCTTTTGGTCATATCACTCCGGGATGATAAATTCGTATCAAACGTGACTGATTTCATATCTTTCTTCACAATTCACTTATTCCAGCTCCAATGTAGCAACTCTTCAGATGATTTAGCCACTTGTTTCGTTTATGCTCACCGATCTACCTGTTTACTTCCGGTGTCAGCTCCCTTCGGACATTCGACCAGCAGATATATGGCGACCGACTGCAGCTGTGATGATGTCTCAGAACATCTTTTCTGCAACCCGAACAGCAAAAGGATTTTGCAGATCTCTGAAACGGTTATTAGTGAACTCTCAGAAACAAGATCTATTAGCTTTCCCATGATTGATGAAAGTGCGGCGTTCAGAGGTGCTGAAATCGATCGGTCTGCTGATGGACACAATTATGGGAAGATGGTCTGACCCAAGAGAAACAACGAATTGCCAGACGACGTCGTTTGCCAGACGAGGTGACACTATGGACATGCCTGGCAAACTTTGACATATTCCGCAAATCTGGTATGAGCTTCCTCGTTCACCGTGCAAAACGTAGATCTGCGGGAAATCTCGTAGTCTGATGACGACGAAGAACTGGGGAATGTGTTTACGCAGAATGCAGCACTATAGCTGCTGTCGTAGTCCCTCACATGGTCGCTCTGGAGTCTGGAGCCACTGAGATGTATATATTGCATATCACCGAAGTTTGAGTGTGGTGAATGCGGATGTGACAAACCCGGCACATCTATATTGGTCCAGGGTTTTCCTTTATCCCGACATGGGCCGCAAATGCACCCACTTAAGACAAGGACGAACAGACCTAAAATATATTTTACGACATTAAAATTATTCTAGGCGATTTTAATGCCAAAATATGGAAGAAAAATATCTTTGGCCCAACAGTCGGGCCCAAATCAGTCTCCACCCTGAAACATCAGACAATGGTATGAGACTGATAGACTTCGAAGCGGCAATAAACATGGTAGTTAGCAGTACCACATTCAAGCAGCTCGGCATTCATAAGGGCACCTGGCTGTATCCAGACCAGAAAACAAGAAATCAAATAGATCGCGTTGTGATAGATGGGAGACATTCATCGAGCATTTTGGATATACGATCGCAACGCGTAGTGCACCGGAGAGGTAGCGGGAGAAGATGAGATATGAGAAACGTTTTTTCTTCAAAAAGAGAGCAATGGAAAAGCAGGAGTGTGAAAAATCGAGATGTAGAGGACCCGGAAAGGATTCCAAAAAGTCTACCAATGAAGAATAATAAGGCGGCAGAAGCCGATGGCTTACCAGTCGAGTTGTTTAAAACCGTGGACGACACGCTGATAATGTGCATGCATCAGCTAGTTAGAACCATCCGGAGGGAAGAACTCGGGTACTCGGGTGATTGAAACCTGAGCGTCCCGCGTCCTGTCCACAAAAAAGGAGATAAAACTGTTTTTCCAACTTTAGGGGCATAAGTCTTCTACCTAATGCATATAAGATAGTGTCCGGGATATTGTGCAAGCGACTAAATTATTGAGTCATACCAATACGGCTTTAGACCTGGCAAATTAGAGCTGGCAATCTATCGATAGTCGGACTATCATGTTGATCACTGTCGTTAAGCTTTGTTTGTATCGGTCTCGGAAACAACTATGTTTTAAATAATTCGAGACAGTTAACCCAAATAAATTGGTTTGGTGGCCGACGTAACCTCTATGGGAAATCCGCCGCTGACCAGATATTTACCCTGAGGCAAATCTTGGAGAAGATCCAAGAGACACATATCGATACCCACCACCATTTTGTCGATAATAATGCATACTTTAAAGGTATTCCATGCCATGCCTGAATTTGGTATACCCGCCAAGCATATTGGGCTTTTAACGATGACGTTAACTAATACTCGGTCCTCAGATAAAATGGGAAAAAAAACCTTTCCGAACACTTCACCACCAAACGAAGTTCAAACAAGGAGACTGCTTTTAGTGTGATCTCTTCAACATCCTGCTGAAAAGGGTTATACGAAATGCAAACGTCAAAAGAAATGGAACAAATTATACCAACAGCAACTTGTTATTTACTTATGATGACGATGTAGACATCATGGGACGTTCAGTAAAAAAAGTAACTGATATCTTTAAGAAGGTCGAAGGAGAATCTGATAAAGTGCGTCTGTCGGTAAATGACCAAGTTGATGGTGTCGAAGCAAAATGCGACCATAGAACTCGGACCAACTGTGGAAATTGGTTCCTATAAATTTAAAGAAGTTAAAGACTTCGGCACCGCCACACAGAGGGGAAACATAGGCCTAAAGTTGCTCAAAACTCAAAATATGAAATCGTTTTTTTATGAAAAAAATGTTGATAAACGGCAACCAGACTCTTTTCTACATTTGCTATAACCATCCTCGACTTTGTAAGATTAACCAATCCAATGCAGCAGTGGATTGAACTCAGCCATACTGAAAACAAAAAGTAAATTTTCGAAAACTAAGAAATTAGGTGAACATTAAAATGAAATTATTTTCGCGAAAATTTATATTTTTCACGATTTATTGTTTTTGTACGGTCTCCGAACAAGATTAGCATTTAAAATTTTCAGATTGATTTTACATCTTTGCTCTTTAATAATGGTGATACATATCCTCTTTATGAAAATTTTTTATGATAATTTTTAAGATTACTACAAGTTCAATAGTGAAAAAGCCTATTTCCCCGTCGTTTCCCGACCATAGTTTCTTCTAATGTTTTATGCACTTGAGTCTCAAATATCAGATTCAATCATAAAAAATTGCGCATATTTGCGCCATTCCGAAAAAATCCAATTTTTCTCAACTAAAATATGAAATATTTTTATATGGAATTGCAAGGTTTACTCTCACTAAATGTTGTTCCGCTTTATAACCGGGACTCTTATTTATCAGACTAAACCAACACCTATCAAATATGTTTGCATTATTCAGAAACATTCATGGCTTTTCTCAGGTGAATTGAGAAAAATTTAATCTAAGTAAGTTTCAAAAATTAAATGAAATATATGTATATGGGACTATATATACCTCTGTACCGATTTGTTTAAAAATTGGCTTAATGTTTTTTTAGGTAAGTTCAGGTTGCATGTGTCAAATTTTAGTGATTTTGGTGCATTTTTATCTCATATCAGATGCGAATATATATGGAAGCTGCATCCAAATTTGGACCGATTTTCATTATTTTCTGTAGGATTAATCCTTGTACAGAAGATATGCTTTGTGCAACATTTTATATCAATCCGACTATAAATGAGCTTTCTAGGGCTTTTGATCAACTTTTAACACAAATTTCCCCTCTGTGCGCCATAAACACAACAAACAACGTCAGTTGTGAAATAAGAAAAAGTAAGAACGACGATAGGTTCGTCCTGGCCGATCTTTTTATACCCTCCACCACGAATTGTATTGAAATGAATTTCGTTTATGAAATTACTAAGTTCTTCCTCTTAGCTGGAGCAGGATATCATTACTGATAATACTCCCTTTAAAAGCGTTTCCATTGGGCTTAATCATTGCGGCTATACGAAGACGAGGACCTATACCGAACAATTTTAGGTTGAAAGTTGTATACCAGCAATGAAGTGCAAATACCGAAAATCGGGAAGTACCGTTCTATGGGGGCTATATGAACACGTGGACCTACATATATCGACAAATTTCAGGTGGGAAGTTGCATATGGAACTATACCGACAACTTTCGGGTGGAAAGTTTTATATCCCCAACGAAGATCAAATACCAAATTTCACCCATTTCGATATGATATTGTGGCCACAACATACAAAATACCGAAAATCTGAAGGTACCGTTCTATAGGGGCTATACGGAGCTATACTGACAAATTTGAGGTGGGAAGTTGTATACCCCCAATGAATGCTTAATACGAAATTTCAGCTATATCGGTGGGATATTGTGGCCCCAACCCTCAAAATACCGCATAATCGGGAAGTACCGTTTTATGGGGGCTATATGAAAACGTGGACCTATACTGGACAAATCTTATGTGGAAAATTTTACACCGCCAACGAAGACTAAACACCAAAATTTCAATTATTTTGGTGTGTTAATGATGCTAAAAATACCGAAAATCAGTAGGTACCGTTCTATGGGGATATATAAAGACGTGGGCCTGTACCGAAAAATTTCAGATAAGAAGTTTTATACCCCAACGAAGACTAAATACCAAATTTCAGCCATTTCGGTGGGATATTGAGGCCACAACCTTGAAAATACCAAGGTACCGTTTTATGGGGGCTATATGAAGACGTGGCCATATACCGACCAAATTCAAGTGGAAAGTTGTATACCTCCAACGAAGCCTGAATACATACATTATTGTGGCCACAGCATTCAAAATACCGAAATTCGGGAGGTAACGCTCTATGGGGGCTATATGAAGGCGTGGAGCTATACAGAAAAAATTTGAATGAAAAGTTGTATACCACCAACGAAGACTAAATACCAAATTTTAGTCATTTCGGTACGATATTGAGGCCTCCACTTTCAAAATGCCGAAAATCGGGATGTATTGTCTTATGGGGATGTGGACCGATACTGACCAAATTCAACTGGAAAATTTTATACCCCCACCGAAGCCTGAATACTAAATTTAGGCAATTTCGGTGGGATGTTTAGGCCGCAACCTTAAAAATACCGAAAATCCGGAGGTACCGTTTTACGGGGGCTATATCAAGACGTGGATCCGTACCGACAATTTTCAGGAGGGAAGTTGTGCACCCCCTATGAAGGGGGATATTGTGGCCACAACCTTAAAAATACCGAAAATCGGGAGGTACTGTTCTATGGGGGCTACATCAAAACGTGAACCGATAAAGCTTATTTTCAATACCAAACGCAAGCAGATAAGGCAGTGTTTGGTGTGTTTGAGAGAAAAAAATATTCCAAATATCTACGGGCCAATGTGCGTTGATGGTGAATATCGACGTCATATGAACAAAAAAAAAACTGCTTTTTAGGAATAGTTGTTCATAAAGTCTTGCCAAGGTTCAAATTTCTGCATTTCATGAACGCTTTTCAAAAAATACTGGTTTCTTCTGAGAGATTAAAAAATTTGTTGGCGAGATGTTGTTTTGTTTTTATTGGCTAACAAACACCACACACCACCAACCAAACCAGAGACAAATTTTCCTGTTTTTTATAATGCTTTTATTTTGTATTATTGTAATTTACCGTTTCTTCTAACGATTTTCACTGCAGTTGTTATCGTCTTGTGTGCATAGCAGAACAATATGAATCATATGCACATACATGCTGAGTCTATCAGCACAAGGTTGAGATATTATATGTTGCCTTTATATTAAAGAAATTACGAAATTGTAGATGCGAACTATATCGTACAGCCAATCACTTCGTTTTTTTTTCGACACCAAACGCACTGTAGTTGTTTGGTTTGTTAGTTGTTACGACGCTTCGCGACAGTGGTAGTTTAGCGTACAGCTGCCTCAGCCACCACGGCGCCCGTGGCCGCTTACTGTGAGCACAAACACAATCTCACTTGTGGTGAGCTTCAATCTTACTTTCACCACCGATCGTTTCTAACGAGAAATAAACAGGCAGTGGCTGCAGAGAGACGGCGAATGACTCTCGTGCATGTGACTCACACAAACAGAGCGGTTGCATTTGTAGTGCTTGGCTGACCCTGGTGTAAAGCGTTTAGGTGCATTTCGACCCTCCAAACATTTTCTATCGCTTGCTTGACGCAAAAGTCACTGAAAACGGATTGTTGTGTCTACTGCGACAGTCGCATTTGTTTCCGAAAAGACAAAAATGACTAAAGAAACTGTTCCACTTATGCGGTCCAAACTCTATTTTCGATTCAGTCACTGTTGTATGTTTCTTATGCGATTCAGTTGGAGTGTCGGAAGCGGGGCACTTTGAGTGTGCATTAGGTACTCATGCAGGTACCGTTTACGAAAATTTCAGTAGTGACGGAACCGACAGTATTTGTAAAAGACTTTTTAGTTTTTTTTATTGTTTATTCAAACATATTATTATTATTCATTTGAATTTAATGTTACTGCGGTTATAAAAGATGCATTTTATTATAAAATTGATCAAAAGAGAAACAATTTTTATAATACAATGCACCTTTTATAACCGCATTAACATTGAATTCAAATGAATAATAATACGTTTGATTTACTTTTTTATAAAATTTGTAAATATACAATAAAGAAACTAAAGATCTTTATTTTCATTTAAATTTTTGTATCAAGTTTGTACCGATTGCTAACAGAATGTCACAAGAACTGAAGAAATCACGTCAATCAACTCATGTTTTATTCTATTTATTTGCTTTTATTACAATTCGCTTAACTGTTTGCAAGATAAATTGTTTTTGTAATGCTGCCACTATTGTTTTGAAAACATGACTCTCTATAATAGAGAGTAGTATCAATACTCCAGACTTTAAGCATTTGTTTTTGTACAACATAAAGTGTCGCTTTTTATAATACTGTAAGTCGCGCAGTTGTGCCCACATACGGATAAAAAAGCGATAACAAAGTATTTGTTCTTGTAAATAGACAACATTCGCATTTTTAACTGAATGCAGGCACTTTACGGAGACGTATTTATTGAGAGAAGATATATTTAACTTCCAAATGTTTGGAGGGTCAGTCAGGTTGTGTGTTGTTGTGGTTTGTTGATACAAAGCCAACGTAATGGTGAGACGATGACACCATTCAAAAGAAAAAGAAAACAAATTTGAGAGCATTTACCAAATATGAGAGCAAATAATGGGAATGTAGGGAAATATAAAAAAGTGATTTTGCATCTCATGAAAATCGTACATATTTTTGAAAAAATAGTGGCTTTCGGGTGGGTGTAAGAAACTGCACATGTATCTTATGTGAGTACAGTATTAAAAAACTACATCACGAACGAAAATATGCAAAAATTCTTGAACTATTTTTTTCTGTGAACCACAAGTTGTATCTGCTATATAACGACATCAGTATATTTAGCTGGAAGGCCAAATATTCGATGGAGCAAAGAAAAGTTAAAGACGAGATAGAAAAACACGATATTTCAAATTGGAAATGCAAAGCAACAAATAGAGAGAAATGGAAATATTTTCTTAGTTCGGCTTACAGAACAACACGATATAATTTTTGCATCAGAACGCTTGAATATTTTTCTAATCAACTTTTGTAGCACAATGTAATTTATCAATATTTTCACGAAAAATTTGCATTGTCTCAAGGCCAAAACTGCCTGAAGGAGCATTCCAAAGGTTTTGCGATGTACTAGAGAGTTTTTAATTGTTGTCTTGGCTACGATTTTTCGAAAATCTCAATGGTTTGGCTGCTATATGCCAAAATATCCAAAAAAAAACGTGGATAAAAAAATTCATGTCAAAATCAGGATACTCGATTTTTTCCGTAGACTTTTTTGATCAGTACAATTCCAGGATTCAGAAACGCTAGCGCCCCTTATGCTGTTCAAATCGCCCCACTCTAATGTAAGTTAACAACATTGTGGGAAATTCTAAACGACCATGGTGGTGTATACCTTACGACAACAGTCATACGCCTAAATATTTATTGAAATATGTTTTTTCTATCGGGAACAATTTTTTTACTAGAAATTTTCTTAAAACATATGTCTCGAATAAATTTTTATTGAAACCACTTATTCACCACTGTACAATGTAGCAGCTACAAAAAACAGCTTCAAACAATCTTTAAAGTTTTTTTTTCTATGTTTCTATCGTTCTTTTTTTTCATTGCGGAAAAGTTAAATGGTTTTTGACACCAAGACAAGCATCAGCAATGCACGAAGCAACAAAAAAACATAAAACCATGGCAAACTTTTTAATTTGCTAAAATGGAGAAACATTTTTAACTTTTCCTTAGTATCAATTTTTTTCTCTGCTTTTTCCTTAGTCAAAAAACAGAAATCTTTTCTTAGAAAATCCCACTTTGAAAATTGCTTCGAAGAAAAAAGTTTAAACATAGATATCGATTATTAATGCAAATCTTTCGCTTTTTCGGTGATTAATGAACAGCCATCAAAATTTAATTACAATTTTGCAACAAAAAGAAAAAATGTTTGCCTTTAAATTATCTCTAACCATGACCGTTAGTTGTTTAGTGATGGCAAAAGGCGAAGACGAACTAGAAAGTTAATTAAACAAATTGGAAAATGTTCAATTTTTTTGCATTTTTGTTGGAGATAACTAGATTTTCAAATATTCTCGTTCCAACTGCCGAGAAGAGTTTGAGTGGTGTAAATATTTAATAGGAAGAATATAATTCCATGGGCTAATTACTTTAGTAAGAAGGACACATAAATCGAAAAATAACAAGTAAAAAAGTATCAGTCGGCTTGGCCGACAGAGAAATACCCTCAGCCTGTGTATATTGAAACAAATTTTTCCCAAAAAACTTATGTATTTTGAGGGTTTTAAAAATTTTGGGCGTATGAAACGACAAAAATTTTGATTAGGATTAAAGAGCAAAAGTTTTGCGCAAAAGTTTGTCCCTGAAAAAACTTTTACCTTCGTAATTGAGGCGGCGAATGCAAGTTGCTTCAACAAAAATCAAAGTGATTCGATAGCAGGTCTTAAAGTGAACTTATCCGAAATTTTATTTGGGAGGTATTGGATGAAGTGGACAAATATAGTCCATATTTGAACCTGATTTATATCTGGCAGATATATTAGGATGTGTAAAGTATGGACCAATTCGGCCACTCCCTTCAAAAGTTACCGTACGAACAATTTTTCCGAACATTTTTGAATTTTGTGGGGGAGGTACCTGAAGGAGTGAACCGATATAGCTTATCTTCGAACTTAAACTATGTTTGGACAAAATATTATTAAGACCAAATTTTGGACCCAATCGGCAGATCCGTTCGAGACTTATCTTGCGCTCCAACCACCTCATAGGGGTTTTGTGTAACTTTCAGGCTATTTTCTCAGGATGTATGAACATGCCCCTGATGAAACTTGTACCGTCGTATGGGGGGCAGTGAATAAAAGTTGCTAAAACAAAAATCAAAGCGATTAGAGAGCAGGTCCTAAACTGAACTTATGCGACATTTTGTGTGGGAGGTACCCGAAGGTATACTTTGGCTAAGAATCTTAGTGGCATTTTCAGCACTCATTTCAAATAAAGAAGAACTCTATCTTAGGAGTCGTACCCTTTTTAATACCCTCTTAAAAGCTTCCTTTATGACTACACCTTTTCATACCCTCCACCATAATATGGAGGGTATAATTAATTCCGTTTGTAACACATCGAAATATTCATCGGAGACCCTATAAAGTATATATATTCTTGATCAGGGTAAAATTCTAAGTCGATATAACCGTGACAGTCCATCCGTCTGTTGAAATCAAGATACAGCTTGCAATTTTTAAGATGGAGCTTTGTAATTTAGTATAGAAGTTTCTATTACTCCTAGGATGTTTGGTATTGGGCTATATCGGTCCACGTTTTGAGATAGCCCCCCCATAAAACAGTACCACCCTATTTTCGATATTTTGAAGGTTTTAGCCTCATAATCACACCGAAAGGGCTGAAATTTGGTATTTGGCATTCATTTGGGGCACTAAACGTTCCACATGAAATTTGTCGGTATAGGTCCACGCCTTCATATAGCCCCCATAGAACGTACCTCCTGATTTTCGGCGTTTTGAAGGTTGTAGCGTCAATATTCCTCAGAAATTGCAGAAATTTGGAACTAAGTCTACGTTGTGGGTATAAAACGATCCCCCAGAAACTTGTAAGTACATGTCCATGCCTTAGTATAGCCTCCATAGAACGGTACCTCCGTATTTCTGGTATTTTGAAGGTTGTGACCTCAATATTCCCACCGAAATTTGGTATTTGGTCCTCATTTGGGGCACTAAACGTTCCATTTGAAATTTGTCGTTCTAGGTCCACGCCTTCATGTTGCCCCCATAGAACGGTACCAACCGATTTTCGGTATTTTAAAGGTTTTTAGCCTCATTATCAAACCGAAATGGCTGAAATTTGGTACTTAGTCTTCGTTGGGGGTATAACACTTTCTCCCAGAAATTTGTCGGTATAGGGATCCACGCCTTCATTTAGCCCCCATAGAACAGTACCTCCCGATTTTCGGTATTTTGAAGGTTGTAGCCACAGCAACCCACCGAAATTGCCGAAATTTGGTATCTAGTCTTTGTTGGAGTTATAGGTCCACGTTTCGATATAGCCCCAATATAACGATACCTCCAGACTTTGTACTTCTGAAGGTTGTGACGTAAATATTTCACCGAAAGACTAAAATTTGTTATTTAGTCTTCCATGGTGTTATAAAATATTCCAGAAGAAAATTATTAGTATAGGTCCGCGGGTTCCTATATCCCCCATGGAAGCGTACCTCTTGATTTCCGGTATTTTGAAGGTTTTACCGAAATATCGGAAATTTGGTATTTAGTCTTCTTTGAGTCTAAAAACTTTTCGCCAGAAATTTGTAGGTATAGATCGACATTTTAATATAGCCCCCATGGAACGGTACCTCGCGAATTTCGGTATTTTGAAAGTTAGACACATTGTTTTACCAAAGTTGCTTTAATTTGGTATTTAGTCTTCTTCATAAACGAAAGGAAACTTATTGTTTTATTTTTCCACAAAGGTTTTTCTCCCATTCCGACCCATTTATATTATCCGATATAATATTATACCCCCATTAACCCTCAAAATTTCGTGACGATCCGATCAAAATTGCGACCTGTAGCGTGATTTCAAAAAAAAAAAAAGAAAAGGAAAAATTAGATGTAGTACCTACTATTGCGATATCTCCGTTATTTGGCCACCTACGCCAAGCAACTTTGCATCATTGTAAAGATTGGATTTTCCACTTTCATAAACATGCTTTGCTTTTGGAAGGTCCTCAACCAAAGCTGTGATATTCGTCATTTTAACTATAATCAAATGAAAAGTTGGATTTTATTTGCGACTATTGTGATATCTTCTTTGTTTGAACCAGGGCTTTGGAGTCGAGGAAGAGTTACCACTGATCTATCAAATAGAAAGGTAAATTGTGCCCAACATTTTGTTCTGCATCAACATATCAAAAAAAAAAAAAAAAAAGATTAGAGATAATTATCTCAAAAATAGGAAATGCATTCGGAGTCGGAGTCGAGCTTTTTTACTAACTCAAAAGGAAAAGGAGCACAATCGGAATATGTTAACACGTGTCACCGGGACCCCATAACCAAATTACAACCAATTCAGGCCGAAAATGTAGATAAAAACTTTAAACTGCCTGAAATCGGGTGGTACCGGTATATGGTATATGGAGGCTACACCATAACCAGGACCTATGTCGACAATGTTTGCTGCAGAAGATTTTCGACTGCTGGGAACCCCAAATGCCAAATGCCGGGTTCGACTCGGAATGCAACAACCACAAGTATGTTTGGACGAAATCCGTTTCAGACAATTTGGAGTTGATTTAGCAATGTCCGTCCGTCTGTCTGTCTGGTTGGAACGCACAATAACTCTCGAACGGATAAACTGATTCGGTCCAAAACTTGGAAGTCGTAATATTTTGTCCAAACTTAGTTTAAGTTCGAAGATCGAACATAAAATTTAAAATTTTTCTCTGAGTTTTAGTTTGGCTTGAGGTCAGTAAAATTTTTTCGAAAAAATTATTGTGCACGATAACTCTCGAAGGAACTTACCGATTTTGTCCATACTTTGCACATCATCACACTTCTACGATACATAAATCAAGTTTGAATATGGAGTACATCAGTCCACACCTTGGGGTACATCCCACACAAAATTTCGGAAAAATGCAGTTCAAGACCTTTCATTTTGATTTTTGTTGTAACAACTTGTATTCGCTGATCCCATTACGACGGTACAAGTATTTTCCGGGGCAAGTCAATACTTCCTGAGAAAATGGCCCGAAAGCTGTGAAAATCCGCTATGGCACCATGTGTAGTGGATTGAGCGCATGTAATCTCTCGAATGGACAAACCGATTCGGTGCAAAATTTGGCAGTCGTAATATTTTGGGCAAACTTAAATCAAGTTCTAAGATGGGCCATGTCGGTCCACTCCTTTGGCTACATCCCCCACAAAAGTTGAAAACTTTTCGCTAAAATGGTGCGCACGATAACTCTCGCAAGCAGTAACCGATTTGGTCCATACTTCACACATCGGCACACTTCTACGAGACATATATCAAGTTCGTATATAGACTATATCCGTCCACGCCCTCGGGTACCTTCCACATAAAATTTCGGAAAAGTGCAGCTTAGGACCTCTTCTCGCATCGTTTTGTTTTTTTTTCTTGCAACAGGTTCCTATTAAGGCCTCTATTACAATGGTTCAAGTTTTTTGAGTGGCAAGTCCATACTTCATGAGAAAATGACCCGAAAACTGTAAAAACTCCTACGTCCAGCATGTGTGGAGGCTTGTGCGTACGACAACTCTCGAACCGAATACTGCGTTGGTCCACACTTTGCTTTTTGTAATATTTCTTTGAATATTATATGAAATTGAAAGGTGGTGCTTATAGGTCCACTCCTTCCGGTACCACTCACAGGCGGATCAACCGATTTGGTCCAAACTATGGATCTCGACACGTTTTGTCCAAACTAACTTTATGTTCAAAAGTGGGCCCTATCGGTCTACTCCTTTGAATACCACCCACACAAATATTCAACACTTTTGTTAAAGTGCGGCTATGGGTCTGTTCGGAGATCCTTTGGGAATTTTTACCAAAGGTACCCCTAGTGACCGTGTTTACAGCGATATTATCGCAGCAAAATGTACGATGCCAAATATGCCATTTAATCACGGGTGCAAGTGATCTGGCATGTCATCTGTTTAGCATTTTCATCGATGAATTTTATATGGTCGTGGACACCAAAAGATGCTATTCATTTTTGGATCCAAAGCATGTCATTTACACTAATGCTTTGACATGTCATTTTCACCAACCCTTTGCAGTAATATTATCATTTCGACGAGAGTTTTCACAACGTTGGTTGTGATTTCGAGTCTCCGACAACATCAAGCCTATTGTAAATAATCAATCTTATATATTTAGAAAAATTTGTATAAATAAAAACACAACATTCATCTCTATTGAATCGATGGAATGGGTACAAACGCTGATGAATAGATCGGATCTTTCACTACCTCCTTTGGAAGGGTTCAAATGCTGATGATAAGATCGGATTTTTCACCAATTCCATTGCATTGGTTCAAATGCTAATGAAAAGATCGGATCTTTTACGACTTCATTTAAACCAATGCAAAAGATGCCATGAAATCACTTCATCGCATGGAACCCCTTCCTTCAAATTTTGCTGCGATGTTTTTCGTGGGCAAGTCCGTGTTTCCTGATATGCATAATGGTCCAAAATCTCTGGTGGCCAACTGAATCACTGGTGGGCACGATGTATATCGAGAGGAATGACTCTCAAAATACGTCCCGCTTCCAAAATTGACAAAATGTCGGTCATTCCTTTAGGTACCTCCCCCGCAAAGTTTTTGAGTTGTAATATAAATCCATATTTTGATCGGCATGTTCATACGACCAAAATTCTGAAGACCCCCTAAATACATAAAAAAGTGTTTATATTCACACAGGCTGAGGGTATATCTATGTCGGCAAAGCCGACTGATACTTTTTTATTTGTTCATGCAAGAATTGAAGCAACAAATTATTATTGAGCGCACTTTGGCTTAAGTGTATGCCCACTGGGAAACATTGTGATATTTTCACCACTCTTTTCAACAAATTCTACGTTTATGATGTAGGACATTGCCTTCATAATTATCTTCTCCCACGCTAAGAAACGAGTATGTGGATAAATTGTTTTTGTCCATAAACCTTTATAAAATGTATTTTTTGTAAATAACATTCTAAATAACCAAAACACCCAATTCTCTAGAATTGTTTTTATAAAAATGCACAGGACAATGTCCTTTCAATTCAAATCTCGATTGGTTAACAATTCTTTGGAAGTAGATGCGGTGTCGCTACTTCTAATATAAAGGCACAACTTCGTTATGCGATCGTAAATTTAGTTCCAAGGCACTACCCTCAAAAGGTTTTAAATGTTTCTTCAAAGGCTGTTTAAGGAGTTATGGTCATATGCAAATTTAACAAAATCGAAACATTTTTTTCATTGGCTAATTTTAAAGTACAGGCAGAATAGAATATTTCGCAAAAAAAATTCAAGTCGATCGGAACAAATTAGCTGAAAGGTCAAATGCTTGTCATTTTTTCCAAATGGCATTTTCTCCAAATGGCATTTTTCAAAGCGGCGCCCATTGTATTTGGAAAAAAAGCTTGTACACACGCAAAAAAAAACGGCCTCTCTAACATATGTCCCAAACATAATTTGCAGCAAACATATATATGTTTGCAACAATCCCAAACATAATATATGTTTGGGTCTGCAAACAAATATATGTTTGGGTGGAAACAAATATATGTTTGGGTGCAAACATATACATGTTTGGGTGCAAACATATATATGTTTGGGTGCAAACATATTTATGTTTGGGTGCAAAGATATATATGTTTGGGTGCAAACAAAGATATGCAAACATTTTATATGTTTGGGTGCGAACATGTTATATGTTTGGGTGCAAAAAAATACAAACCTAAAAGGCACAAAAAACACATGCACTAGTGGGCGCTTACTGAGAGCAAGGCAGCGTAAAATTCAATGTAAAACACTTTGAAATGTGTGCTCACATGCTCTCAGTAAGAACTCACTGGCTATCTCTATAGTATACACACAAATGTTGTGGTTTTTTATTGATAGGCAAAAGAACAACAAACACAAAGGTACATACAAAATTCCAAAGAAATACATAACACACTTTAATAAAAGAAAAACTGATTGAAATAATTTCTAAATAGTCACACTTTTAAAAAGGAAAAATATATAGAAACGTAGTTGAACGCTTCTCCTTAGTTGTGACATAAAACAAATTGTCCTCATAGTTGAAATCATCAGCGGGGAATCGGCATCTAGAATCAAATGATTATGTAATGTATTAAATAAATATGCATATGCCATATTTCAAATATACATAAGTATGTATGTAATTACCAATACTAAATGCGATTTCTTCCTTGTCCAATAAAATAATTCCATTCAACTTTCCGATTCATTATAAAATGTATTAGGCATTTATTATGTTTGGATCCAAACATATATTTGTTTGCCACCGGTCCCAAACATATATTTGTTTGGATCCAAACATATTTGTAACATAAATTTTTCTGCGTGCATAAGCTAGACACTTTTTAACAAGTAAAAAAGTGTCAGTCGGCTTTGCCGACAGAGATATACCCTCAGTCTGTGTGAATTGAAACACTTTTTTATGTATTTAGGGGATTTTAAAAATTTGGGCGCATGAACTTGCCAACAAAAATATTGATTTAGGTTAAACCTTAACCTTTAGGTTAAACCTTAAAGGAATAGACTGACACAGTCTATTTTGGAAGTGGGTCCAACTGGGAGTTATTCCTCTCGATAGATATGGTGCTCACTATTCATTTCAGTTGGTCACCATATAATTTAGAGTTTTTGGACCATTATATCAGTAAACATGGACTTGACCATGGAAAACATCGCTGTAAACAGGGCCACAAAGAGTACCTTCGGTAAAAAATTCCAAAGGATCCCCAAACAGACCTTAACCGCACTTAAATAAAAAAGTTGAACATTTGTGTGGGTGGCTTTTGAACGCTTCAACAGCATCTTCTGGCGGCAAAAATCGTTGACCACCCCTTTGGTTCTTGATATGTTGGAATCAAATGAAGTCATTGGATACCCAGTCAGAACTGTACGGCGGATGACCCGTCAATTCCATGTTTTATCCGGTCAAACAGGCGCTGGTTTGAATCGGTTGAATCGATACAAAGATTTAATTTGATCGATGCACTCCACGTGGAAAGTTGTGAAAACTGATCTGACGAAAATTTTCACAAGTAAATTCCATTTTTTGGCAAAGTGATTTTTTCAAGTCAATGTAAAGAACACAACACATGGTCGTTTGACAAACTGTCCTGAGTACGTGTAGGCTAAAAACTGTCATATTTTCCACGAAAAATTCAAATGGCCCTGACAACACGCGGCGTTGCCTAGGCCAGATAGTTTTCGTGCAGCCCTCGTATCAGAAGCCTGGGAAGTTGGCAGGGTGGAAGATTCTAGAGGCACTACTCATTCCCATGATGAGAAGCTTTTTCCCAGTACACAGTGGATCCACTTGTATGGAGAAAGTGGCCAAAAATATTTAGAGTGTAAAAATCAAGCCAATGCGCCGATTACAGCTTTGTGCTGCTGCGAAGAGTGTTTTAAGAAACCACGAGCGTGACATTCTCCCCACTTAGCCCTCTGGAGTGGGTATACGGTAAGAATTGTTTTATGCTGTTAATACAAAATGATATGAACAAAGGTCCCGATTATCTTATGATGCAAAAATAGGCTTGGGGAAACAAAACAATCCCCAAAACAACATAAAATCCAACCAATTTAGCGGATTAAAAAAAATCAATATTTTTGTCTGAAAATTGGTAAAATTTTAAATATAGATTTTATAGCGTTCTTCCTGGAAGGCACGTACCGCCAACGTAAGACAAATTTGGAAGAAGATTTCTTCATCTTGCCACTGATACCAATTATGTTAATGTACGTGGTCAGATAACAGCGTTATACGCTAATATATATACAGAGAAACCCTATTCTAGGGCAGCGTTAGTCAGCGGCCCACCATTTATAGTTTGGCACTAGATGGCAGCTGATTTTAATACTGAATAATCTTGAACCCATGAACTACTTTGGAAATTTATTCCCGAGGTGGGCACTGGTGGGCATCATGACTAAAGCCTTGAGTATTTTTAAGTATATGATCGAATTGGCATTGCTACATACACTAAAAAATATGCAGCTAACTAGAATTCCACAACACCCTAAAACACTATTTTTTAATGAAAACTAAGCTATTATTACCCCCTCCTTCAAAATCCACTATAATATTTTGCTATACGTATTAGTTTCACGATATTTTGAATATATTTACTTGAACTTAAAATATAGGTTGTATTCACAACAAAAAAATTAGTCAAATGTTCCGACTTTTGAAGCTATTCTTAAGAAGATGAAACAAAAATTAATATATTTTTAAAAAAGGTCCATGTCATAGCTGTCAGAGTTGCCAGATGTTGTACCAACATTTTGACATTCATTTTTTATTTTTGGCCAATGGGTGGATCCGCTGTGCGTGGGTTAAAATCAATGACAAATTTCATTGATACAACGTAATTTTCTTTGAGGCACCGCAAAGTGCTTTAATAAACTGAAATCAAGTTCGAACATGGACTGTTGTATGGCACAACCCTTCGAGAATCCAACCTCCAAACCCACCCATCGAGTTCTTCGATACCGAATTGACCCGAAACACAGCTACCACATTATTGTACACATGTTTATGTTGGTATCGTTTTTCTACGTTGGAAGCAGAATATCCCGGAATGCATGCTACGTACGAAGGAAATCCCAGGACCAATATGGATGTACTCGGTTTGTCACATACGCCAACACCACCACACTCGGTGAGTGGTTGCATCTTAGGGATTGCACTGGACTCGTCTGTGTAAGAGACTACGAAAGGGTCTATGTTGCTGCATGCTGCGAGAACACAGTCCCCAGTGAGATATCGTCGTCATCGTCATACGAGGCTCCCTCACAGTACCCCTAACAGAAACAGCTGTTCCAATTCTGGATCACTCCAGAAGTGAAGATCGGGGATTAGTTTTCCTATTGCACCAGTCTGTTCAATATAAACCTATCTCGCATTTGGAAGGTAACCGCATTTGGAAGGTAACCGTAACTGTCAGGTATTGGGAGAGCTTAATGCTCATCATGAGTTGTGGCATTCGATCCTCGGCAATGACCAGAGCTGGCTGAGCAGGTTGATATCTCTATATCAATGAGGTCGCCCCTACCAGAATTAGGGGAGAGTGTAACAGTTCGCAAGATAAAACCATCCGGTCACCTAGTCTGGCAGCTCATCGTTTCTCTTGGGTCAGACAATTTTCCCATAGTTGTGCACATCAGCAGACTGACCGTTTTCTTCACCTCTGAACGCCGCACTTTTATCAATCATGGGAAAGCTAATTGACGGAGTTTCAGAGAGTTCACTTATCACCGCTTCGGAGACCTGTCCAACCCTTCTAATGTTCGGGTAGCGCATAATGAACGTTCCGAGACACCATTACATCACTGCTGCAGCCGCTCGCCACATACCTGCTGGTCAAATACGCGAAGTGAGAACAAATTTCCCAGCAGATGCGACGCGATTAACAAATGAGCACGATGAGCACGGTGAATAAGAGGAGATTGCCACAGCTCGCCATTGTGGCACCTGGTCTGAAAAATGACTTGTCCTGGTAACCCGTTACATCTCGTGGCTCAGACCACCTTCGAATCATCGTCTGCGTTAACACGTACTTGTCTGAACCATAAAAAATATGACTGAAAAGTGCTCAGAGAATTTACCAACCACTGCTTTAGAGAGCTGTCCATTCCCTCAGATGCTTGGGTAACTGAGATCATTTTCCGGAACATCATCACTGCTGCAGCCGCTCGCATACCCTTTCAGCAGAGGCGAAAGGACTAGCAAATAACGGACGAACCCTGAAGAGAAGGCCGCGAGGGCGGCCGATGTTACAAATGGTAATACTTAAGCTAGTGAAAGAATCCGGGGTTGAGTATTTATCGCAAGCCGATAGATTGAGGACAGAATTTGTTTTGCTGTTCAGCTAATCTTACTCAACTGTCACCTGATTCTTTATGGACGCTGCCAGTTCAGGTTGAATGTGGCTACAGAGGAACCAGAACCAAAAAGTTGAATAAAATATGGATATTTTTCGTCCATCTGACTGGCTGGCTGGGACAGGGAGTTGAGTAGCTCACGAAAACTCGTGCCCGAAGTCTGGAAAATGAGCAAGGTGATTTCGCTTTTGTGGCCCGTAGCAAAGACTCTTGTTGCTTACTCCTCCCCCGATCATTAGCATCGGTTCCTAAGCACCACATCACGACATCAGCATCACAACCCATCTCCACACATATTAATCGAGGACTGAAATAAATCAAGCCGGAAGCTAAAAAAGTTGTAAGAGGATATTGCCACAGCTCTCCAGACATCGCCATTGTGGCACCCGGTCTGATAAATGACGTGTCCTGGCAACCAGCCATTTCTCGTGGCTCAGACCACCTTCCGATCATCGTCTACGTTAACAGAGCACCCGACTTCATAACATCTGACAGCCGTACTTGTCTGAACTATGGAAAAGCTGATTAACAAGGGTTCCGAAATTTTAACAAACACCGCTTAAAAGAACTGTCCATTCCTTCAGATTCTTGGGCAAGCAGCCAAGATAATTTTCTGGGACATCATCATTGCTGCAGGTTGGTTCATTATTGGCTGTTGTCTTTGTCGATGGCTGGCTGAATGACTTTTGTTGGCCTTTGAAACACTTCCACCCCACCACACAAAAAAGGTCTGTCTGATAAGTGTAAATAATAGAGAAACGCAATGAATGGCTAAATGATATCTAAGGTAAAGAAGAAGTAGGACTTAATTAGTGAAAATGAGATATTCACACACACACACACACATCGACAGCACAGCACACATGAATTGTCAGACTTACATTCGTACATATCAAACATTTACTCATGACTAATGAGAAGTTGGATTTGTAATTATGATAAAACCATAATTGTAGTTGTAAAAGAATACCATGGTGCAGGCGCTGGGGTTTGTCGGTGGAAGAGGAGAGGTCTATTGTAAGGTGGCACGAGCCTCTAACCCAATAACAAAAGCAAATGTGACACTAGCCTCGCCGTTTGCTTTATATTTGGTTTTGTGTTTGTCTAAGAATAGTTTTGGAGCGAGCTGTAATAGTTAGTAGCGACGTGAGCGTGTGTGTCTGTTTGTTTTTGTTGTGATTCAATGCTTACAAAGGAGTTTTGTTTGGCTGGGAGGGGTTCATTTAGTTGTTGCTGTTCTTCGAAAGTAGGAAGGTTATAGTTTAAACAAAAGCTAATGACTTGGTTTATATATCATTTGGTAGTAGTGTTGCTGTTGTTTTAGTTTTGATTCTTTGCTCTCTATTGTTTGAATGGTCTGCAATAGTAGAGCATCCTCATCATCATCATCATGGGATATGGTGGCTACATTTGGCCCGTCATTGCCTCGTTTTTTGTGTGTCTTCTATTCACTGTGTAATCTTAACCCCTTCATTAGATGTTGGTTTTTGGGGTTAAGATTATCAACAAGCCAAACAATGCATCTGTCTGTCCTGTTTTTTGCTTTTGTTAAACTAAACCACAAAAAGAGATAAATAAACGAAGTGAACTTCTATTATCTCCGGCTAATGGTGGAGATAAAACTGTAAGGTTACCAAATGTGAGAAGGTCTTCTAATGAGACTAAATGATTTTAATTAAGTAAAGGGACCTAAAGGTGGTAAGTGAGTGTTGAGAAACATAACTCAAATGGACATTCTTGGCACAAAGTTCCATGGAAAAATATTGTTTAAAAAATCCATATTTATTGGACTGAAGTTCAATGAAAAATATTCTTTAAAAATATCCACATTTATTGGTCTGAAGTTCAATGAAAAATATTCACTAAAATTCCACGTTTATTTGTCTGATGTTGGATGAAAAAATATTGTTTAAAAAATCCACGTTTATTGGTCTGATGTTGGATGAAAAAATATTGTTTAAAAAATCCACGTTTATTGGTCTGATGTTGGATGAAAAAATATTGTTTAAAATATCCACGTTTATTGGTCTGATGTTGGATGAAAAAATATTGTTTAAAAAATCCACGTTTATTGGTCTGATGTTGGATGAAAAAATATTGTTTAAAAAATCCACGTTTATTGGTCTGATGTTGGATGAAAAAATATTGTTTAAAAAATCCACGTTTATTGGTCTGATGTTGGATGAAAAAATATTGTTTAAAAAATCCACGTTTATTGGTCTGATGTTGGATGAAAAAATATTGTTTAAAAAATCCACGTTTATTGGTCTGATGTTGGATGAAAAAATATTGTTTAAAAAATCCACGTTTATTGGTCTGATGTTGGATGAAAAAATATTGTTTAAAAAATCCACGTTTATTGGTATGATGTTGGATGAAAAAATATTGTTTAAAAAATCCACGTTTATTGGTCTGATGTTGGATGAAAAAATATTGTTTAAAAAATCCACGTTTATTGGTCTGATGTTGGATGAAAAAATATTGTTTAAAAAATCCACGTTTATTGGTCTGATGTTGGATGAAAAAATATTGTTTAAAAAATCCACGTTTATTGGTCTGATGTTGGATGAAAAAATATTGTTTAAAAAATCCACGTTTATTGGTCTGATGTTGGATGAAAAAATATTGTTTAAAAAATCCACGTTTATTGGTCTGATGTTGGATGAAAAAATATTGTTTAAAAAATCCACGTTTATTGGTCTGATGTTGGATGAAAAAATATTGTTTAAAAAATCCACGTTTATTGGTCTGATGTTGGATGAAAAAATATTGTTTAAAAAATCCACGTTTATTGGTCTGATGTTGGATGAAAAAATATTGTTTAAAAAATCCACGTTTATTGGTCTGATGTTGGATGAAAAAATATTGTTTAAAAAATCCACGTTTATTGGTCTGATGTTGGATGAAAAAATATTGTTTAAAAAATCCACGTTTATTGGTCTGATGTTGGATGAAAAAATATTGTTTAAAAAATCCACGTTTATTGGTCTGATGTTGGATGAAAAAATATTGTTTAAAAAATCCACGTTTATTGGTCTGATGTTGGATGAAAAATTAATGTTTAAAAAATCCACGTTTATTGGTCTGATGTTGGATGAAAAATTAATGTTTAAAAAATCCACGTTTATTGGTCTGATGTTGGATGAAAAATTAATGTTTAAAAAATCCACGTTTATTGGTCTGATGTTGGATGAAAAAATATTGTTTAAAAAATCCACGTTTATTGGTTTGATGTTGGATAAAAAATTAATGTTTAAAAAATCCACGTTTATTGGTCTGATGTTGGACGAAAAAATATTGTTTAAAAAATCCACGTTTATTGGTCTGATGTTGGATGAAAAATTAATGTTTAAAAAATCCACGTTTATTGGTCTGATGTTGGATGAAAAATTAATGTTTAAAAAATCCACGTTTATTGGTCTGATGTTGGATGAAAAATTAATGTTTAAAAAATCCACGTTTATTGGTCTGATGTTGGATGAAAAATTAATGTTTAAAAAATCCACGTTTATTGGTCTGATGTTGGATGAAGAATTAATGTTTAAAAAATCCACGTTTATTGGTCTGATGTTGGATGAAAAATTAATGTTTAAAAAATCCACGTTTATTGGTCTGATGTTGGATGAAAAATTAATGTTTAAAAAATCCACGTTTATTGGTCTGATGTTGGATGAAAAATTAATGTTTAAAAAATCCACGTTTATTGGTCTGATGTTGGATGAAAAAATATTGTTTAAAAAATCCACGTTTATTGGTTTGATGTTGGATAAAAAATTAATGTTTAAAAAATCCACGTTTATTGGTCTGATGTTGGACGAAAAAATATTGTTTAAAAAATCCACGGGGATTGGCCTGATGTTGGATGAAAAATTAATGTTTAAAAAATCCACGTTTATTGGTCTGATGTTGGATGAAAAATTAATGTTTAAAACATCCACGTTTATTGGTCTGATGTTGGATGAAAAATTAATGTTTAAAAAATCCACGTTTATTGGTCTGATGTTGGATGAAAAATTAATGTTTAAAAAATCCACGTTTATTGGTCTGATGTTGGATGAAAAATTAATGTTTAAAAAATCCACGTTTATTGGTCTGATGTTGGATGAAAAATTAATGTTTAAAAAATCCACGTTTATTGGTCTGATGTTGGATGAAAAATTAATGTTTAAAAAATCCACGTTTATTGGTCTGATGTTGGATGAAAAATTAATGTTTAAAAAATCCACGTTTATTGGTCTGATGTTGGATGAAAAATTAATGTTTAAAAAATCCACGTTTATTGGTCTGATGTTGGATGAAAAATTAATGTTTAAAAAATCCACGTTTATTGGTCTGATGTTGGATGAAAAATTAATGTTTAAAAAATCCACGTTTATTGGTCTGATGTTGGATGAAAAATTAATGTTTAAAAAATCCACGTTTATTGGTCTGATGTTGGATGAAAAATTAATGTTTAAAACATCCACGTTTATTGGTCTGATGTTGGATGAAAAATTAATGTTTAAAAAATCCACGTTTATTGGTCTGATGTTGGATGAAAAATTAATGTTTAAAAAATCCACGTTTATTGGTCTGATGTTGGATGAAAAATTAATGTTTAAAAAATCCACGTTTATTGGTCTGATGTTGGATGAAAAATTAATGTTTAAAAAATCCACGTTTATTGGTCTGATGTTGGATGAAAAATTAATGTTTAAAAAATCCACGTTTATTGGTCTGATGTTGGATGAAAAATTAATGTTTAAAAAATCCACGTTTATTGGTCTGATGTTGGATGAAAAATTAATGTTTAAAAAATCCACGTTTATTGGTCTGATGTTGGATGAAAAATTAATGTTTAAAAAATCCACGTTTATTGGTCTGATGTTGGATGAAAAATTAATGTTTAAAAAATCCACGTTTATTGGTCTGATGTTGGATGAAAAATTAATGTTTAAAAAATCCACGTTTATTGGTCTGATGTTGGATGAAAAATTAATGTTTAAAAAATCCACGTTTATTGGTCTGATGTTGGATGAAAAATTAATGTTTAAAAAATCCACGTTTATTGGTCTGATGTTGGATGAAAAATTAATGTTTAAAAAATCCACGTTTATTGGTCTGATGTTGGATGAAAAATTAATGTTTAAAAAATCCACGTTTATTGGTCTGATGTTGGATGAAAAATTAATGTTTAAAAAATCCACGTTTATTGGTCTGATGTTGGATGAAAAATTAATGTTTAAAAAATCCACGTTTATTGGTCTGATGTTGGATGAAAAATTAATGTTTAAAAAATCCACGTTTATTGGTCTGATGTTGGATGAAAAATTAATGTTTAAAAAATCCACGTTTATTGGTCTGATGTTGGATGAAAAATTAATGTTTAAAAAATCCACGTTTATTGGTCTGATGTTGGATGAAAAATTAATGTTTAAAAAATCCACGTTTATTGGTCTGATGTTGGATGAAAAATTAATGTTTAAAAAATCCACGTTTATTGGTCTGATGTTGGATGAAAAATTAATGTTTAAAAAATCCACGTTTATTGGTCTGATGTTGGATGAAAAATTAATGTTTAAAAAATCCACGTTTATTGGTCTGATGTTGGATGAAAAATTAATGTTTAAAAAATCCACGTTTATTGGTCTGATGTTGGATGAAAAATTAATGTTTAAAAAATCCACGTTTATTGGTCTGATGTTGGATGAAAAATTAATGTTTAAAAAATCCACGTTTATTGGTCTGATGTTGGATGAAAAATTAATGTTTAAAAAATCCACGTTTATTGGTCTGATGTTGGATGAAAAATTAATGTTTAAAAAATCCACGTTTATTGGTCTGATGTTGGATGAAAAATTAATGTTTAAAAAATCCACGTTTATTGGTCTGATGTTGGATGAAAAATTAATGTTTAAAAAATCCACGTTTATTGGTCTGATGTTGGATGAAAAATTAATGTTTAAAAAATCCACGTTTATTGGTCTGATGTTGGATGAAAAATTAATGTTTAAAAAATCCACGTTTATTGGTCTGATGTTGGATGAAAAATTAATGTTTAAAAAATCCACGTTTATTGGTCTGATGTTGGATGAAAAATTAATGTTTAAAAAATCCACGTTTATTGGTCTGATGTTGGATGAAAAATTAATGTTTAAAAAATCCACGTTTATTGGTCTGATGTTGGATGAAAAATTAATGTTTAAAAAATCCACGTTTATTGGTCTGATGTTGGATGAAAAATTAATGTTTAAAAAATCCACGTTTATTGGTCTGATGTTGGATGAAAAATTAATGTTTAAAAAATCCACGTTTATTGGTCTGATGTTGGATGAAAAATTAATGTTTAAAAAATCCACGTTTATTGGTCTGATGTTGGATGAAAAATTAATGTTTAAAAAATCCACGTTTATTGGTCTGATGTTGGATGAAAAATTAATGTTTAAAAAATCCACGTTTATTGGTCTGATGTTGGATGAAAAATTAATGTTTAAAAAATCCACGTTTATTGGTCTGATGTTGGATGAAAAATTAATGTTTAAAAAATCCACGTTTATTGGTCTAATGTTGGATGAAAAATGAATGTGTAAAAAATCCACGTTTATTGTTATGATGTTGGATGAAAAATGAATGTTTAAAAAATCCACGTTTATTGTTATGATGTTGGATGAAAAATTAATGTTTAAAAAATCCACGTTTATTGGTCTGATGTTGGATAAAAAATTAATGTTTAAAAAATCCATGTTTATTGGTCTGATGTTGGATGAAAAATTAATGTTTAAAAAATCCACGTTTATTGGTCTGATGTTGGGTGAAAAATTAATGTTTAAAAAATCCACGTTTATTGGTCTGATGTTGGATGAAAAATTAATGTTTAAAAAATCCACGTTTATTGGTCTGATGTTGGATGAAAAATTAATGTTTAAAAAATCCACGTTTATTGGTCTGATGTTGGATGAAAAATTAATGTTTAAAAAATCCACGTTTATTGGTCTGATGTTGGATGAAAAATTAATGTTTAAAAAATCCACGTTTATTGGTCTGATGTTGGATAAAAAACTAATGTTTAAAAAATCCACGTTTATTGATCTGATGTTGGATAAAAAATTAATGTTTAAAAAATCCACGTTTATTGGTCTGATGTTGGATGAAAAATTAATGTTTAAAAAATCCACGTTTATTGGTCTGATGTTGGATGAAAAATTAATGTTTAAAAAATCCACGTTTATTGGTCTGATGTTGGATGAAAAATTAATGTTTAAAAAATCCACGTTTATTGGTCTGATGTTGGATAAAAAACTAATGTTTAAAAAATCCACGTTTATTGATCTGATGTTGGATAAAAAATTAATGTTTAAAAAATCCACGTTTATTGGTCTGATGTTGGATGAAAAATTAATGTTTAAAAAATCCACGTTTATTGGTCTGATGTTGGATGAAAAATTAATGTTTAAAAAATCCACGTTTATTGGTCTGATGTTGGATGAAAAATTAATGTTTAAAAAATCCACGTTTATTGGTCTGATGTTGGATGAAAAATTAATGTTTAAAAAATCCACGTTTATTGGTCTGATGTTGGATGAAAAATTAATGTTTAAAAAATCCACGTTTATTGGTCTGATGTTGGATGAAAAATTAATGTTTAAAAAATCCACGTTTATTGGTCTGATGTTGGATGAAAAATTAATGTTTAAAAAATCCACGTTTATTGGTCTGATGTTGGATAAAAAACTAATGTTTAAAAAATCCACGTTTATTGATCTGATGTTGGATAAAAAATTAATGTTTAAAAAATCCACGTTTATTGGTCTGATGTTGGATGAAAAATTAATGTTTAAAAAATCCACGTTTATTGGTCTGATGTTGGATGAAAAATTAATGTTTAAAAAATCCACGTTTATTGGTCTGATGTTGGATGAAAAATTAATGTTTAAAAAATCCACGTTTATTGGTCTGATGTTGGATAAAAAACTAATGTTTAAAAAATCCACGTTTATTGATCTGATGTTGGATAAAAAATTAATGTTTAAAAAATCCACGTTTATTGGTCTGATGTTGGATGAAAAATTAATGTTTAAAAAATCCACGTTTATTGGTCTGATGTTGGATGAAAAATTAATGTTTAAAAAATCCACGTTTATTGGTCTGATGTTGGATAAAAAACTAATGTTTAAAAAATCCACGTTTATTGATCTGATGTTGGATAAAAAATTAATGTTTAAAAAATCCACGTTTATTGGTCTGATGTTGGATGAAAAATTAATGTTTAAAAAATCCACGTTTATTGATCTGATGTTGGATAAAAAATTAATGTTTAAAAAATCCACGTTTATTGGTCTGATGTTGGATAAAAAACTAATGTTTAAAAAATCCACGTTTATTGATCTGATGTTGGATAAAAAATTAATGTTTAAAAAATCCACGTTTATTGGTCTGATGTTGGATGAAAAATTAATGTTTAAAAAATCCACGTTTATTGGTCTGATGTTGGATGAAAAATTAATGTTTAAAAAATCCACGTTTATTGGTCTGATGTTGGATAAAAAACTAATGTTTAAAAAATCCACGTTTATTGATCTGATGTTGGATAAAAAATTAATGTTTAAAAAATCCACGTTTATTGGTCTGATGTTGGATGAAAAATTAATGTTTAAAAAATCCACGTTTATTGGTCTGATGTTGGATGAAAAATTAATGTTTAAAAAATCCACGTTTATTGGTCTGATGTTGGATGAAAAATTAATGTTTAAAAAATCCACGTTTATTGGTCTGATGTTGGGTGAAAAATTAATGTTTAAAAAATCCACGTTTATTGGTCTGATGTTGGGTGAAAAATTAATGTTTAAAAAATCCACGTTTATTGGTCTGATGTTGGATGAAAAATTAATGTTTAAAAAATCCACGTTTATTGGTCTGATGTTGGGTGAAAAATTAATGTTTAAAAAATCCACGTTTATTGGTCTGATGTTGGGTGAAAAATTAATGTTTAAAAAATCCACGTTTATTGGTCTGATGTTGGATGAAAAATTAATGTTTAAAAAATCCACGTTTATTGGTCTGATGTTGGATGAAAAATTAATGTTTAAAAAATCCACGTTTATTGGTCTGATGTTGGATGAAAAATTAATGTTTAAAAAATCCACGTTTATTGGTCTGATGTTGGGTGAAAAATTAATGTTTAAAAAATCCACGTTTATTGGTCTGATGTTGGGTGAAAAATTAATGTTTAAAAAATCCACGTTTATTGGTCTGATGTTGGATGAAAAATTAATGTTTAAAAAATCCACGTTTATTGGTCTGATGTTGGATGAAAAATTAATGTTTAAAAAATCCACGTTTATTGGTCTGATGTTGGGTGAAAAATTAATGTTTAAAAAATCCACGTTTATTGGTCTGATGTTGGATGAAAAATTAATGTTTAAAAAATCCACGTTTATTGGTCTGATGTTGGATAAAAAACTAATGTTTAAAAAATCCACGTTTATTGATCTGATGTTGGATAAAAAATTAATGTTTAAAAAATCCACGTTTATTGGTCTGATGTTGGATGAAAAATTAATGTTTAAAAAATCCACGTTTATTGGTCTGATGTTGGATGAAAAATTAATGTTTAAAAAATCCACGTTTATTGGTCTGATGTTGGATAAAAAACTAATGTTTAAAAAATCCACGTTTATTGATCTGATGTTGGATAAAAAATTAATGTTTAAAAAATCCACGTTTATTGGTCTGATGTTGGATGAAAAATTAATGTTTAAAAAATCCACGTTTATTGGTCTGATGTTGGATGAAAAATTAATGTTTAAAAAATCCACGTTTATTGGTCTGATGTTGGATGAAAAATTAATGTTTAAAAAATCCACGTTTATTGGTCTGATGTTGGATGAAAAATTAATGTTTAAAAAATCCACGTTTATTGGTCTGATGTTGGATAAAAAACTAATGTTTAAAAAATCCACGTTTATTGATCTGATGTTGGATAAAAAATTAATGTTTAAAAAATCCACGTTTATTGGTCTGATGTTGGATGAAAAATTAATGTTTAAAAAATCCACGTTTATTGGTCTGATGTTGGATGAAAAATTAATGTTTAAAAAATCCACGTTTATTGGTCTGATGTTGGATGAAAAATTAATGTTTAAAAAATCCACGTTTATTGGTCTGATGTTGGATGAAAAATTAATGTTTAAAAAATCCACGTTTATTGGTCTGATGTTGGATGAAAAATTAATGTTTAAAAAATCCACGTTTATTGGTCTGATGTTGGATGAAAAATTAATGTTTAAAAAATCCACGTTTATTGGTCTGATGTTGGATGAAAAATTAATGTTTAAAAAATCCACGTTTATTGGTCTGATGTTGGATAAAAAACTAATGTTTAAAAAATCCACGTTTATTGATCTGATGTTGGATAAAAAATTAATGTTTAAAAAATCCACGTTTATTGGTCTGATGTTGGATGAAAAATTAATGTTTAAAAAATCCACGTTTATTGGTCTGATGTTGGATGAAAAATTAATGTTTAAAAAATCCACGTTTATTGGTCTGATGTTGGATGAAAAATTAATGTTTAAAAAATCCACGTTTATTGGTCTGATGTTGGATAAAAAACTAATGTTTAAAAAATCCACGTTTATTGATCTGATGTTGGATAAAAAATTAATGTTTAAAAAATCCACGTTTATTGGTCTGATGTTGGATGAAAAATTAATGTTTAAAAAATCCACGTTTATTGGTCTGATGTTGGATGAAAAATTAATGTTTAAAAAATCCACGTTTATTGGTCTGATGTTGGATGAAAAATTAATGTTTAAAAAATCCACGTTTATTGGTCTGATGTTGGATGAAAAATTAATGTTTAAAAAATCCACGTTTATTGGTCTGATGTTGGATGAAAAATTAATGTTTAAAAAATCCACGTTTATTGGTCTGATGTTGGATGAAAAATTAATGTTTAAAAAATCCACGTTTATTGGCCTGATGTTGGATGAAAAATTAATGTTTAAAAAATCCACGTTTATTGTTATGATGTTGGATGAAAAATTAATGTTTAAAAAATCCACGTTTATTGTTATGATGTTGGATGAAAAATTAATGTTTAAAAAATCCACGTTTATTGTTATGATGTTGGATGAAAAATTATGTTTAAAAAATCCACGTTTATTGGTTGGATGAAAAATGAATGTTTTAAAAAGCCACGTTTATTGGTCTGATGTTGGATGAAAAATTAATGTTTAAAAAATCCACGTTTATTGGTCTGATGTTGGATGAAAAATTAATGTTTAAAAAATCCACGTTTATTGGTCTGATGTTGGATGAAAAATTAATGTTTAAAAAATCCACGTTTATTGGTCTGTTGTTGGAATATTGTTTAAAAAATCCACGTTTGTTGGTCTGATGTTGGATAAACAATTAATGTTTAAAAAATCCACTTTTATTGGTCTGATGTTGAATGAAAAAATATTGTTTAAAAAATCCACGTTTATTGGTCTGATGTTGGATGAAAAATTAATGTTTAAAAAATCCACGTTTATTGGTTTGATGTTGGATGAAAAATTAATGTTTAAAAAATGCGCCTTGGATGAAAAAAATATTGTTTAAACAATCCACGTTTATTGGTTTGATGTTGGATGAAAAATTAATGTTTAAAAAATGCACCTTGGATAAAAAAATATTGTTTAAAAAATCCACGTTTATTGGTCTGTTATTGGAATATTGTTTAAAAAATCCACGTTTGTTGGTCTGATGTTGGATAAACAATTAATGTTTAAAATAATCCACTTTTATTGGTCTGATGTTGAATGAAAAAATATTGTTTAAAAAATCCACGTTTATTGGTTTGATGTTGGATGAGAAATGAATCTGTAAAAAATCTCATTAATTGGTACATTTCCACAACAAATTGAGCAAAGCTTGAAAAGAGATATCCAAACTCAAATAAATATTTTGAATTCCATTATGCCCAGACAATGCCATGCAATTAAAAAGGTAATTTAGCTTTCCTTCCCGGGGTCATTATAGACGCATCATTGGCACATGGATACATTACTACATGTTTCAAGAAAAGAAATAGATTTTTTTTTGAAAAATATTGTTCGGTTACTTTGGAAACATTGACATCGTTGGCCCTAATATCAGAATGCAGCTATGGGGTAGCTACAGCAGCATCACTTCTTATCACCAATGATCAAAAGAAAACAAAAGCTTAAAGGAAATAAACGCAAACGCTTTGTATTGCACTACAACATGATAGAGCAAAAGTGGGGGGAGGGGGAGACAGTCACTATTGCCATCATCATTATAATCATTATTCCAAATAATGAACCACCACATAAAAGAAACTGAAACCAACATCATTATTACCTTCATATAAAGTAGCTGGAATTAATATTAACCCCAGCAGTATCGCAGCGGCAGACATTAGCCGTACAACATTGTCAGTTGGTCCAGTTGAAAAAAAACCAAAACTTTACAATTCCTCGTAATGAAAGTCGCCTACCACAATTTTGCATGTACTCACTTTATTCACTTCCCAGCAAACCATTTGTACCGACATCGTAACGAAATTCGGATGCTTTTTCCGATGCCGTATCCGAAATCATACCGATATCTTATCGAAACTTGCAGGATCCGATCGATTTCGAAACGAAATCTGAAGAAAATTCTTGGAAAATTCGGAAGGGCAACTTTTTTTTTCGATTCTTCGTACAGATTTCTGAACCATTTCGGAATAATGTCCTATGAAAATCGGAGGTACCTTCCGAATCTTTGTAAAGGTTTCTGAACCATTTCGGAATAATGAAGTAAGAATGTCGGAGGAAAAAAATTTCTCTGAGGACTTTTTTATTGATAAATGTAACATATTTAAAAATTGTATAAGCGAATTTTATAACCAACCATTTTGTTTTTCGAAAACAAACTAACATGAAACCAACCCCTTGCTGTTAGATACATACAAAAGGTGGTTGTTGTGCAAAGGAAAATTTGTTTCCAATTTGTTTCGCTCCGAATTCGTACCAAAATCTGAAGAAAAACATTGGTATATTCGAAAAGAATATTTACTTCCGACATTCTCTCCGAAATCGGAACGAATTCTCCTGCCAAAAATCATCTAAAAATCGGAAAGAAATCAGAACAATTTTCCTTAAGAAATTGTTCAGGTCTGTCAGACATCCGACATTTGGTTTGCTGGGTTTTTACATGCATACTTCTATACATACGTATGTGTGTGTGACAATGGTGACCATTGTTTTGGAGGTTTTCTTTATCTATCACGTGTCTGCCAACAACAAAAAAACAAGTAAAAAAGCATTAAGTTCGGCCGGGCCGAACTTTTCATACCCTACACCATAAAATATTCTGAACTAAAATGGAATAATTACTTTTCATTCCTGTCCCCAACTTTAAGTGGGTACGTTAAAATGTCAGATAATGTTTATGTACATTTATGCTTCATTCGGGAGGCCCTTTTTTATGGTGCCTATATCTAACTATGAATGTTGACAATTTTTGGTGGGCTAGAAATTGGGAGGTACTGTTATATAGGGGTTATAATAAAATATGGGCCTATGTTGACAGTTTTTGATGGGAGCCTTTAATGTCAAATAACTCCTAATTCGGTTAAAAAATTTAGCTAGAATCTTCAAAATATCGAAAATCGGTACATAACGTGGGAACTTCAAATGTCATTAACAGCTAGTTCGGAGGTATCTGGGCTATACGAAAATATGAACTTAAATGAACCGTTATATGGGGGCTATACCAAAACGTGGACCTATGTCCACAAGTTTTGTCATATAAGTTTATTGACATTTAAGAACTTTAAATGTTAAATTATAGCTACATCGGTCTGAAAATGTAGCTACAAACGTCAAAACACTGCAAATCGGGGGTACCGTTATATGGGGGCTATACCAAAACGTGGACCTATGTCCACAAGTTTTGTTATATAAGTTTATTGACACTTAAGAACCCTAAGTGTCAAAATATAGCTAAATCGGTCTGAAAATGTAGCTAAAACTTTCAAAATACCGTAAATCGGGGGGTACCGTTATATGGGGGCTATACCGAAACGGGGACCTATGTCCACAACTTTTGTTATATAAGTTTATTGACACTTAAGAACCCTAAATGTTAAATTATAGCTACATCGGTCTGAAAATGTAGCTAAAAACGTCAAAATACCGCAAATCGGAGGGTACCGTTATATGGGGGCTATACCAAAACGTGGACCTATGTCCACAACTTTTGTTATATAGGTTTATTGACACTTAAGAACCCTAAATGTCAAATTATAGCTATATCGGTCCGAAAATGTAGCTAAAAACGTCAAAATACCGCAAATCGGAGGGTACCGTTATATGGGGGCTATACCAAAACGGGGACCTATGTCCACAACTTTTGTTATATAAGTTTATTGACACTTAAGAACCCTAAATGTTAAATTATAGCTACATCGGTCTGAAAATGTAGCTAAAAACGTCAAAATACCGCAAATCGGAGGGTACCGTTATATGGGGGCTATACCAAAACGTGGACCTATGTCCACAACTTTTGTTATATAAGTTTACTGACACTTAAGAACCCTAAATGTCAAATTATAGCTATATCGGTCTGAAAATGTAGCTAAAAACATCAAAACACCGTAAATCGGGGGGCACCGTTATATGGGGGCTATACCAAAACGGGGACCTATGTCCACAACTTTTGTTATATAAGTTTATTGACACTTAAGAACCCTAAATGTTAAATTATAGCTACATCGGTCTGAAAATGTAGCTAAAAACGTCAAAATACCGTAAATTGGGGGGTACCGTTATATGGGGGCTATACCAAAACGTGGACCTATGTCCACAACTTTTGTTATATATTTTTATTGACACTTAAGAACCCTAAATGTCAAGTTATAGCTAAATCGGTCTGAAAATGCAGCTAAAAACGTCAAAATACCGCAAATCGGGGGGTACCGTTATATGGGGGCTATACCAAAACGTGGACCTATGCCCACAAGTTTTGTTATATATATTTATTGACACTTAAGAACCATAAATGTCAAATTATAGCCAAATCGGTCTGAAAATATAGCTGAAAACGTCAAAATACCGTAAATCGGGTGGTACCGTTATATGGGGGCTATACCAAAACGTGGACCGATATATCCCATCTTCAAACTTGATCTTCCGACGGCTAAAAAAATGGTATTCCCCAATTTTCAGCGAAATCGGTCAACAAATGCGACCTGTATGTTGCGAACGGACGGACGGACGGACGGACATGCATAAATCGACTCAGAAAGTGATTCTATGTATATCCCTAGAAGGAACTATGGGCCTGTCTCGCTTCCTTTTGTATGTTACATACAAATGCACTAACACATAATACCCCTTACCACATAGTGGTGTAGGGTATAAAAACTAGTCTATTCACTCATTGAGCCACCACTCTGTGGTTGCTCGCTTGGCTATGAGGATAATAATGATAATATGCCATTTAGATATGACACCATTAGCCGGATTTAGCGCATTATCAGGTTTTATTTGCTAAATCCAGCCAAAATCTACCAGATTTCCCATACAAAAATAAATCCTCCTATTGAGTGGATTTGTTTTAAATCTGGCATAAATCCTCGTATACAACTCTGTTTTTAGCAACATGTTGCTAGAAAATACAAAAAGTTGCAAGCTGGCACAAGAAACAAGGTAGATGCATCGGTGAATTGCTACACTAAAAATAATTTAAAATGTAAAAATTTGTAAACAAGGCGGAAAAATTAAATTTGTTTTGATGTGCAAAGTTGATTTTAATCAACCAAGACTAATATTTATGATGTCTAAACGATAAAATAATTCGTTTATTTATTTTAGATGGGCAAACTGCGATAAAATTATAATTTATTTGCTCTTTAGTTAGCATTAGTAGCATAATGTGCTAACATTTTCAGTATTAAACAATACATTTGTAATTTGACGTATGTTTTTTGAGACGAATTCAATTTACAAAAAATTCTTTTGACGTTTCATATTTGTTCAGATTGGCTGATGCATCTACCTTGGTAATTGTGCTATGAACAAAAATCAGCTGACTGCCATTTAAATCCTCCAAAATGTATATCTAAATGCAATGGGATTTGTACTGGATTTATTAAATCCAGTCGAGGATTTATGGCTAGTCTAAATGAGCTATAATGCTGATGATGATGACGACGACGATGATGTTGTCTTAAAACCACAGGTCGAACAAAAAATCCTAAGCCTACATTATGCCAATTCAATCCGAAACTCCATCTTCTTTCATTCATTCATCCATCTATCCATGGTTGCATTTGTAGATGGTGTTTTTGGAAGAGTATTTTTTTGTTTGTTCGGGTGCATCACATTGTTCAGGGTCTTCTTATGCAGAGTGTGTCATCTAATTGTATTCCGTTTCAATGAATTCCATGCGAAAGAGTTATGCACAGTGGTCCATACGTAATGGATGTAATACAGAAATATTTTTTTTAATGTTTTATGTTTTATATTTTATACTAGCAGACCCCGGTCCGCGTTGCTGGTCCGTCGTATGGGCTTTATGCTTGACAATTTAGAAATTTATATTTTCTACCTCACTTCTTCGTACCATTGTCAAACCGAGGAGGATTTGAAATGTATCTACAGATTTCGCCTGTAACCTTTCTATTCTCATACGGACTTTGTTTAGGATTTGTTATCGTCCATGTCTCCTGTCCTTTTACTAAAGTGATCTAATTATAAAATTTAACAAAATGGTTAAATCAAATTCTCCCGCTTATTGAGACTTATATGTTTTAGTTTTTCATGGCTGATGGACCATTGAACCTCACCATTTAAGGAAATTTGTAAATATATCGTTTTTCTTGGTCAGAGGCGCAAACACCGTTGTGTCGAAAATTAGTTTGCAATTTTCATGGAAATTGGTTCAGTAATATTATAGATATAAAATATTTAAAAAAGCAGGCGTGGTCAGGTCTTTAGGCCCCAAAGAAGTACCTGGATTGTAAATAAATTAGTAAATTTTTAAACCGAAACATTCGTAATATATGCAAATATACCTTTTTTTTTAAATATCGCACTGGGGAGGTACCGCGCCCCCTCTAGAATTCAATAAAATATGTAGCCTGTTTCGGGAGCCAACCCTGTACATTCCATGACAATTTCAGGAAAATCAGTTCAGTAGTTTTTGTAGAAAAGATTTAAAGTAAAAATGGAAAAAGAGGGCGTGATCAAAACGTGCATAAAAACATAAGTTGGGTTATGATGATTATTTCAAAAAAAGAATTATCAACATCGGTTCAGCCGTTCTCAACTGATGCCATTACCAACGAAAGATCTTCAATTCTCTCTGTTTCGTGCTTCACTTCACTTTTGGAATACCGCGCCTTGTCATCTCATCATCCACTTGTTTGCGCCATCTATTGTTTGGCCTGCCAATTCTGCGTGCACCACCATGCGGCTCCAATTTATACGCCTTTTTAGTGGGTTCATCATCGCTCATTCTTATTATATGGCCTAGCCAACGCAATCGCTGCATCTCGATACGTTTAACTATATTGATGTCATTGTATAGCAGATAAAGCTCGTGGTTCATACGACGTCGATATTCACCGTCAAAGCAGATCGATCCGTAAATCTTTCGAAGAATTTTTCTCTCAAACACGCCAAGCACTGCTTTATCTGCTTGCACAAGTACCCAGGCTTCGGAACCATACATCAGCACGGGTAGTATCAGTGTTTTGTAAAGCGTTATTTTTGTTTGACGAGTTGTGGCTTTGTTTTTAAAATGCTTACTTAATCCAAAGTAACCTCTGTTGGCCAATACAATTCTTCGTTTTATTTCACAACTGATGTCGTTTGTTGTGTTTACGGTGGTGCCGAGGTATACCAAGTATTTTACTACCTCAAACAAGTGGGCCAAGGCTATAGTCGGGTCGGGGCCGACTATGTGATACCCTACACTACCCCTATTCATAAGCTTTGGACTAACAAAATTTAAAATATTAAAATTGGGATAGCTTAGCGCCTTTGCTGTGAATGTCTTCATTAACACAGGTACATTTTTTTGAAACGCATTTAAGTGCATCGACAGTACAACCCAAATAAAAATGGAAAAGTGGGATGTATGCCAACCATCAATAGGCTTCTTTCTCCGTTAAACCCCCATCAACCCCCAAAATTTCGTGAGGATCCGATCAAAATTTCGCAGTGTGATTGCACAAAAATGGAAAAAGGGATGCATTACCGACTATTGCGATATCTCTGTTGTTTGACCACCTACGACAACCTACGTAACATCGTTGCAAAGGTGATATTTTCTACTTTTATTAGCAGGTTTTGGATTTACCCCTTTTAGAAGCGGAAATATTCGCTTTGAAATAAATCTTGACTTTTTCTCCAAATAAGTTTTTTGCCCATTCCGACCCCTGAATATTATCCGACCATCACCAAAAACATAGGCTTCTTTCTCTGTAGGATCCCCATTAGCCCCCAAAATTTCTTGACGATCCGATCAAAATTGCGACCTGTAGCGTCATTACAAAAAAATTAAAAAATGGGATGTATTGCCGACTATTGTGATACCTCCGTTATGTGGCCACCTACGCCAACCTACTGTGCATCACTGTAAAGATGGGATTTTCTACTTTCATAGTCAGACTTTGTTTTTGGAAGATCCCCAACCGAAGCTGTGATATTCGTCATTATTATCAAAATCGCAAAAATAAAAAGTTGGGTTCTATTAGCGGCTATTGCGATATATTCGTTGTTTGATCACCTACGAGAACCTACTTTACATCATTAGAAAGGCGATATTTTCTACTTTCATGGCTAGGTTCTGCTTTTGGTATACCCCATACTGAAGCTGAGATATTCGCTTAGGAAAAAACGTTGTCTTTTTATTCACATAAGTTTTTTGCCCATTCCGAGCCCTAAATATTATCCGACCATCACCAAAATCAATAGGCTTCTTCCCCTCCGGGACCCCCATCAACATCCAAAATTTCGTGACGATCCGATCAAAATTGCGAGCTGTAGCGTGATTACAAGGTTTAGATGGACAGACGGACGGACTGACGGACGGACACACATAGCCTGATCGACTCAGCTCGTCGAGACATTCATTTTGGTATATATAAGTATGGGTCTACGACAATTATTTGGATGCGTTACAAACTTTTTGGGCAAAACCAACTTATAATACCCTCCCCACATAGTGGTGTAGGGTATAATTATAGGAACCAACTTTAACAGTTGGTTCGATCTCAATGGACGCATTGCGCGTCGACACCATCAGCTTGGTCTTCTGGCCGTTTACCGCCAGACCCACTTTAGCAGATTCTCCTTCGACCTTCATAAAGGTATCGGTTACTTCTTTTACTGATCATCTCATGATGTCTGTATCATCAGCATAAGCAAGTAACATGTCGTTATTGGTGTAGATTGTGCCACTTCTTTTGACGTTTGCCTCTCGTATAACCCTTTGTAGGTGTCGATCTGCATCTCTTGGGTCTTCTCTAGGATTTGGCGAAGGGTAAATATCTTGTCAATGGTGGACTTGCTGTTTCGCTGACCCTGGGCTTTAGTCCTTCGCACAATATCCCTGACACTATCTTGTACGCGATAGGGAGAAGACTTATGCCCCTATACTTAGAGCATAAAGTCTCCTTTCTTATGGATGGGGCACAAGATGCTCAGGTTCCAATCGTCGGATACGCGTTCTTCCTGCCAGATGGAGCTAACTAGCTGATGCATGCACCTTATCAGCGTGTCGCCTCCGGTTTTAAACAGCTCGGCTGGTGGGCCATCAGCTCCTGCTGCCTTATTATTCTTCAGCCAGTTTATTGCTGTCTTTACCTCATCTTGGCCGGGTGGTATACATTCAATACCATCTTCTTGGATTGGATCTGTGGTATCTTCGTCGACTTCGCTACTATTGGATACCAACAGTTTGGAAAAATGTTCTTTCCATATCCTTAGCACACTATCTGTATCAGTTACCAGATTACATTGCTGGTCTCTGCAGGAGGATGTGCCAGTTCCAAAGCCATCAGTTTGATGTTTCACTCTTTGGTAGAATTTTCGGACTTCATTCTGTCTCCTGTACATCTCGATTTGTTCACACTCCCGCTTTTCCATCTCTCATGCGCAACCAAACTCATGCTTTGTGTCATGGCAGCTATAATACAGTGCGTCACCTTTAGGTGTTGTTGTGACGCCTTTCCCATTCCATCGTATTTCCTGTATGGCAGTAATGTCGGCCTTGTACATTTCAAGTACATCTGCCAATGCGTAAACTGCACCTTCTCTATAAAGTGTGCGAACATTCCAGGTGCAGATTCGCAGATCATGGTCCTTAAAACGTTTGCGGGGGTCGTCAACTTTTGAGGGATTTGTTTTTCTTTTCAAAAACCCCAGTTTTTAACGTTCATATGGGTGAACGCGCGGCACATGTTAGCTCACTACCTTTAACGGATGTTAAAGGCAGTTCCCCAGGTGACACCACGGGGAGGTCAGTGTCCACTTGAGATGAAAGAGGGACCAAGATAAATCCTGGGCTTTGCCATGTTAAAGCCGGTCAAGACCGTTGCTTGGTATCTTCCATCCCCTACGTCATTTTATATATTATATTTCCACTTTATATTTTGTATTTTCTATTTTATGGGTGCCACCGTGGTGCAATGGTATGCACACCCGCCTTGCACGCTAAAGATCGTGGGTTCGATTCCCCGGCCAGTCAATATCAAACACTTTTCAACGATGGCAAAATACCCCTCAGTAATGTTGGCGACATTTTCTGAGTATTTCAGCCTTGTACAACTTCTCTACAAGTGGTGTCTTAGACACGCCGTTCGGACTCGGCGATAAACAGTAGGTCCCATATCATTGAGCTAATATGAATCGGGGTGCACTCATTGATATGAGAGAAGTCTCCCCTGTCCCGCCTGGCATGTTTGTGGAACAATTATATATATTATATTTTCTATTTTATATTTAATACTTTATATTTTATATATTACATTTTATATTTTGTATTTTATTTTTTATATTTTATGTTATATATTTAATATTTTATATTTTATGTTTTATATTATATATTTTATACTTTATATTTTATATTTCATATTTTTTATTTTAAGAAGAAGACCCTTTCTCTTTAAACAGGTGGGATTTCAATGGGCTTTTGCCATTACTTTTATCAGTCTGGCAGTATCTTTGGTGCTGTCTAGCGATCTGTCTTGCTTAGGTTGAAGCTTGTTTCTAATAATAAATGCACACCCCATGTTCATATATTGTTCCACTCCACTTTCGCACGAAGTAGAACGCTACCGAACGTAAATCGAAGTTACCGATCTAAAATTGTCTTCAGTTTAAGAAAAAGTCTTTTCTAAAGTCCGCTACTATTTCCACTGTCCCATAAAAAATCCATCTTCTTTGCATTGCCATCTTTCCAGTTTGTTATGCCTTTGCGGTAAACACGTAGTTGAGCATTTGCCTAAAATGGTGGTTACAGTGGAGGATGTGGAACGGTAACGTTGTTAGTCAACGCAAAAACCACAACGTGTCCCCATTTAGTCTGCCATAGATCAAACGACAAAAGCTTCAAAGTCTTCAGTGTGTTGTGTGTGTGGCTGAATTTGCCTTAGTTTTTGTTGTTGTTGCAATGGCAAAGGTAATCTTCTTCTTCCTCTTCCTCATAGTTATGTTTGCTCAGGAGAAAATCGCTTTAAAATGCAACCCAAAGTATGGAAGATGAACGAAAAAAAAAATCACCTAAACCAGAAATGCTTACCACCCACACACCTCCCTCCATCAAACATGGCCAAAAATTTTAGGTTGCATTTACGTACTTTAGAGTTAAGAGTTGGTTCAATCTTCCGAACCATCTACTTTTGCTTAGATAACAAACAACAGCAGCAACAACAACACCAACAGCTCATATTGTATGCATAACTAGCAAGAAGAGCAAGAGGAAGAACAAGTAAAGGAAAACTAGGCAACTCCGGAAAAAACAAGAGACCATGAAGTACACTGCCTGTGCTGCATACATGGTTGTTACCTTAAGCAGCCTGGTTGGTTATTGGTAACCACATTATGTGTAACAAACTCTAAAACCATAAACTATGGCTGACAATCACACACACACACTCACACGCCAGAAGAATGATACTCGAAGAGAACCATGTAACAAAAAAAGTTTGTCGATTATCTTCCAAAGATACATCTGCTCTTCAACGTAACTTTTAGAAGTTTTTTTCGGTTTTTGATTCAGTTTGGACAATGATAAACCTGAGTGTGAATGGAAGCAAGTGACTCTATTTCAAATAAAAAAACTCAGCAGCAGCAACAAGAATAGAAATTGGCAATACTTGTTGTGTTCCCCGTTGTGGCATACAAATGTCAATTACAATGCAACCACCTCTTCCTGGGCCAATAACAAACAGCATGGATGAATTTAGAGAGTGTTTGTCTGTGTGTGTGTGACACATATACCTGAGATATTTTCATTTCGATTTTTTTCTTCGTATTGCAGCATCCGTCAGTAATAATGCGAACTAAACTGGCCAGCAAAAAGCAAACAATTGGACACATTTGGCATCTTAAACTAGATTCCGCCAACATCACTTTCACACAAACACACACTCACTCCCATTAGAATGAATACCTGATTTTCTTTGGAAATAAATACATAGTTTGGCAAATGGTCTGTAACACTTTAAAGCAATCCTTCAAGCACAAGAAACGTGGATTTTTTAAGGAATATCTTTTCAACCAACATCGGACCAAGAAAGTATCACATCCTTAGGCGTGGATTTTTAAGAATATTTTGCCCAGAGACTATCACAGCCTTAGGCGTGGATTTTTAAGAATATTTTTGCCCAGAGACTATCACAGCCTCAGTCGTGGATTTTTAAGAATATTTTTGCCCAGAGACTATCACAGCCTTAGGCGTGGATGTTTAAGAATATTTTTGCCCAGAGACTATCACAGCCTTAGGCGTGGATTTTTAAGAATATGTTTGCCCAGAGACTATCACAGCCTTAGGCGTGGATTTTTAAGAATGTTTTTGCCCAGAGACTATCCTAGCCTTAGGGTTGGATTATTAAGAATATTTTTGCCCAGAGACAATCACAGCCTTATTCGTGGATTTTTAAGAATGTTTTTGCCCAGAGACTATCCCAGCCTTAGGAGTGGATTTTTAAGAATATTTTTGCCCAGAGACTATCACATCCTTAGGCGTGGATTTTTAAGAATATTTTTGCCCAGAGACTATTCGTGGATTTTTAAGAACATTTTTGCCCAGAGACTATCCCAGCCTTCGGCGTGGATTTTTAAGAATATTTTTGCCCAGAGACTATCACATCCTTAGGCGTGGATTTTTAAGAATATTTTTGCCCAGAGACTATCACAGCCTTAGGCGTGGATTTTTAAGAATATTTTTGCCCAGAGACTATCACAGCCTTAGGCGTGGATTTTTAAGAATATTTTTGCCCAGAGACTATACCAGCCTTAGGCGCGGATTTTTAAGAATATTTTCCCCCAGAGACTATCACAGCCTTAGGCGTGGATTTTTAAGAATATTTTCCCCCGGAGACTATCACAGCCTTAGGCGTGGATTTTTAAGAATATTTTTGCCCAGAGACTATGACAGCCTTAGGCGTGGATTTTTAAGAATATTTTTGCCCAGAGACTATCACAGCCTTAGGCGTGGATTTTAAGAATATTTTTGCCCAGAGACTATCACAGCCTTAATCGTGGATTTAAGAATATTTTTGCTCAGAGACTATGACAGCCTTAGGCGTGGATTTTTAAGAATATTTTTGCCCAGAGACTATCACAGCCTTAGGCGTGGATTGTTAAGAATATTTTTGCCCAGAGACTATCACAGCCTTAGGCGTGGATTTTTAAGAATATTTTTGCCCAGAGACTATCACAGCCATAGGCGTGGATTTTTAAAAATATTTTTGCCCAGAGACTATCACAGCCTTAGGCGTGGATTTTTAAGAATATTTTCGCCCAGAGACTATCACAGCCTTAGGCGTGGATTTTTAAGCATATTTTTGCCCAGAGACTATCACAGCCTTAGGCGTGGATTTTTAAGCATATTTTTGCCCAGAGACTATCACAGCCTTAGGCGTGGATTTTTAAGAATATTTTGCTCAGAGACTATCACAGCCTTAGGCGTGGATTTTTAAGAATATTTTTGCCCAGAGACTATCACAGCCTTAGGCGTGGATTTTTAAGAATATTTTTGCCCAGAGACTATCACAGCCTTAGGCGTGGATTTTTAAGAATATTTTTGCCCAGAGACTATCACAGCCTTAGGTGTGGATTTTTAAGAATATTTTTGCCCAGAGACTATCACAGCCTTAGGCGTGGATTTTTAAGAATATTTTTGCCCAGAGACTATCACAGCCTTAGGCGTGGATTTTTAAGAATATTTTTGCCCAGAGACTATCACAGCCTTAGGCGTGGATTTTTAAGAATATTTTTGCCCAGAGACTATCACAGCCTTAGGCGTGGATTTTTAAGAATATTTTTGCCCAGAGACTATCACAGCCTTAGGCGTGGATTTTTAAGAATATTTTTGCCCAGAGACTATCACAGCCTTAGGCGTGGATTTTTAAGAATATTTTTGCCCAGAGACTATCACAGCCTTAGGCGTGGATTTTTAAGAATATTTTTGCCCAGAGACTATCACAGCCTTAGGCGTGGATTTTTAAGAATATTTTTGCCCAGAGACTATCACAGCCTTAGGCGTGGATTTTTAAGAATATTTTTGCCCAGAGACTATCACAGCCTTAGGCGTGGATTTTTAAGAATATTTTTGCCCAGAGACTATCACAGCCTTAGGCGTGGATTTTTAAGAATATTTTTGCCCAGAGACTATCACAGCCTTAGGCGTGCATTTTTAAGAATATTTTTGCCCAGAGACTATCACAGCCTTAGGCGTGGATTTTTAAGAATATTCTTGCCCAGAGACTGTCACAACCTTAGGCGTGGATTTTTAAGAATATTTTTGCCCAGAGACTATCACAGCCTTAGGCGTGGATTTTTAAGAATATTCTTGCCCAGAGACTGTCACAACCTTAGGCGTGGATTTTTAAGAATATTTTTGCCCAGAGACTATCACAGCCTTAGGCGTGGATTTTTAAGAATATTCTTGCCCAGAGACTGTCACAACCTTAGGCGTGGATTTTTAAGAATATTTTTGCCCAGAGACTACCACAGCCTTAGGCGTGGATTTTTAAGAATATTTTTGCTCAGAGTCTATCACAGCCTTAGGCGTGGATTTTTAAGAATATTTTTGCTCAGAGACTATCACAGCCTTAGGCGTGGATTTTTAAGAATATTTTTGCCCAGAGATTATCACAGCCTTAGGCGTGGATTTTTAAGAATATTTTTGCTCAGAGACTGTCACAGCCTTAGGCGTGGATTTTTAAGAATATTTTTGCCCAGAGATTATCACAGCCTTAGGCGTGGATTTTTAAGAATATTTTTGCCCAGAGACTATCACAGCCTTAGGCGTGGATTTTTAAGAATATTTTTGCCCAGAGACTATCACAGCCTTAGGCGTGGATTTTTAAGAATATTTTTGCCCAGAGACTATCACAGCCTTAGGCGTGGATTTTTAAGAATATTTTTGCCCAGAGACTATCACAGCCTTAGGCGTGGATTTTTAAGAATATTTTTGCCCAGAGACTATCACAGCCTTAGGCGTGGATTTTTAAGAATATTTTTGCCCAGAGACTATCACAGCCTTAGGCGTGGATTTTTAAGAATATTTTTGCCCAGAGACTATCACAGCCTTAGGCGTGGATTTTTAAGAATATTCTTGCCCAGAGACTGTCACAACCTTAGGCGTGGATTTTTAAGAATATTTTTGCCCAGAGACTATCACAGCCTTAGGCGTGGATTTTTAAGAATATTTTTGCCCAGAGACTATCACAGCCTTAGGCGTGGATTTTTAAGAATATTTTTGCCCAGAGACTATCACAGCCTTAGGCGTGGATTTTTAAGCATATTTTTGCCCAGAGACTATCACAACCTTAGGCGTGGATTTTTAAGAATATTTTTGCTCAGAGACTATCACAGCCTTAGGCGTGGATTTTTAAGAATATTTTCGCCTAGAGACTATCACAGCCTTAGGCGTGGATTTTTAAGAATATTTTTGCCCAGAGACTATCACAGCCTTAGGCGTGGATTTTTAAGCATATTTTTGCCCAGAGACTATCACAACCTTAGGCGTGGATTTTTAAGAATATTTTTGCCCAGAGACTATCACAGCCTTAGGCGTGGATTTTTAAGAATATTTTCGCCTAGAGACTATCACAGCCTTAGGCGTGGATTTTTAAGAATATTTTTGCCCAGAGACTATCACAGCCTTAGGCGTGGATTTTTAAGAATATTTTTGCCCAGAGACTATCACAGCCTTAGGCGTGCATTTTTAAGAATATTTTTGCCCAGAGACTATCACAGCCTTAGGCGTGGATTTTTAAGAATATTCTTGCCCAGAGACTGTCACAACCTTAGGCGTGGATTTTTAAGAATATTTTTGCCCAGAGACTATCACAGCCTTAGGCGTGGATTTTTAAGAATATTCTTGCCCAGAGACTGTCACAACCTTAGGCGTGGATTTTTAAGAATATTTTTGCCCAGAGACTATCACAGCCTTAGGCGTGGATTTTTAAGAATATTCTTGCCCAGAGACCGTCACAACCTTAGGCGTGGATTTTTAAGAATATTTTTGCCCAGAGACTACCACAGCCTTAGGCGTGGATTTTTAAGAATATTTTTGCCCAGAGACTATCACAGCCTTAGGCGTGGATTTTTAAGAATATTTTTGCTCAGAGACTATCACAGCCTTAGGCGTGGATTTTTAAGAATATTTTTGCCCAGAGATTATCACAGCCTTAGGCGTGGATTTTTAAGAATATTTTTGCCCAAAGACTATCAAAGTCTTAGGCGTGGATTTTTAAGAATATTTTTGCCCAGAGACTAAAACAGCCTTAGGCGTGGATTTTTAAGAATATTTTTGCCCAGAGACTATCACAGCCTTACGCGTGGATTTTTAAGAATATTTTTGCCCAGAGACTATCACAGCCTTAGGCGTGGATTTTTAAGAATATTTTTGCCCAGAGACTATCACAGCCTTAGGCGTGGATTTTTAAGAATATTTTTGCCCAGAGACTATCACAGCCTTAGGCGTGGATTTTTAAGAATATTTTTGCCCAGAGACTATCACAGCCTTAGGCGTGGATTTTTTAAGAATATTTTTGCCCAGAGACTATCACAGCCTTAGGCGTGGATTTTTAAGAATATTCTTGCCCAGAGACTGTCACAACCTTAGGCGTGGATTTTTAAGAATATTTTTGCCCAGAGACTATCACAGCCTTAGGCGTGGATTTTTAAGAATATTTTTGCCCAGAGACTATCACAGCCTTAGGCGTGGATTTTTAAGAATATTTTTGCCCAGAGACTATCACAGCCTTAGGCGTGGATTTTTAAGAATATTTTTGCCCAGAGACTATCACAGCCTTAGGCGTGGATTTTTAAGCATATTTTTGCCCAGAGACTATCACAACCTTAGGCGTGGATTTTTAAGAATATTTTTGCTCAGAGACTATCACAGCCTTAGGCGTGGATTTTTAAGAATATTTTCGCCTAGAGACTATCACAGCCTTAGGCGTGGATTTTTAAGAATATTTTTGCCCAGAGACTATCACAGCCTTAGGCGTGGATTTTTAAGCATATTTTTGCCCAGAGACTATCACAACCTTAGGCGTGGATTTTTAAGAATATTTTTGCCCAGAGACTATCACAGCCTTAGGCGTGGATTTTTAAGAATATTTTCGCCTAGAGACTATCACAGCCTTAGGCGTGGATTTTTAAGAATATTTTTGCTCAGAGACTATCACAGCCTTAGGCGTGGATTTTTAAGAATATTTTTGCCCAGAGACTATCACAGCCTTAGGCGTGGATTTTTAAGAATATTTTTGCCCAGAGACTATCACAGCCTTAGGCATGGATTTTTTAAGAATATTTTTGCCCAGAGACTATCACAGCCTTAGGCGTGGATTTTTAAGAATATTTTTGCCCAGAGACTATCACAGCCTTAGGCGTGGATTTTTAAGAATATTTTTGCCCAGAGACTAACTGTCACAACCTTAGGCGTGGATTTTTAAGAATATTTTTGCCCAGAGACTATCACAGCCTTAGGCGTGGATTTTTAAGAATATTCTTGCCCAGAGACCGTCACAACCTTAGGCGTGGATTTTTAAGAATATTTTTGCCCAGAGACTACCACAGCCTTAGGCGTGGATTTTTAAGAATATTTTTGCCCAGAGACTATCACAGCCTTAGGCGTGGATTTTTAAGAATATTTTTGCTCAGAGACTATCACAGCCTTAGGCGTGGATTTTTAAGAATATTTTTGCCCAGAGATTATCACAGCCTTAGGCGTGGATTTTTAAGAATATTTTTGCCCAAAGACTATCAAAGTCTTAGGCGTGGATTTTTAAGAATATTTTTGCCCAGAGACTAAAACAGCCTTAGGCGTGGATTTTTAAGAATATTTTTGCCCAGAGACTATCACAGCCTTACGCGTGGATTTTTATACCCTACACCACTATGTGGTAAGGGGTATTATGTGTTAGTGCATTTGTATGTAACATACAAAAGGAAGCGAGATAGACCCATAGTTCCTTCTAGGGATATACATAGAATCACTTTTTGAGTCGATTTATGCATGTCCGTCCGTCCGTCCGTCCGTCCGTCCGTCCGTCCGTCCGTCCGTTCGCAACATACAGGTCGCATTTGTTGACCGATTTCGCTGAAAATTGGGGAATACCATTTTTTTAGCCGTCGGAAGATCAAGTTCGAAGATGGGATATATCGGTCCACGTTTTGGTATAGCCCCCATATAACGGTACCCCCCGATTTACGGTATTTTAACGTTTTCAGCTACATTTTCAGACCGATTTGGCTATAATTTGACATTTAGGGTTCTTAAGTGTCAATAAACATATATAACAAAACTTGTGGACATAGGTCCACGTTTTGGTATAGCCCCCATATAACGGTACCCCCCGATTTGCGGAATTTTGACGTTTTTAGCTACATTTTCAGACCGATTTAGCTATAACTTGACATTTAGGGTTCTTAAGTATCAATAAACTTATATAACAAAAGTTGTGGACATAGGTCCACGTTTTGGTATAGCCCCCATATAACGGTACCCCCCAATTTACGGTATTTTGACGTTTTTAGCTACATTTTCAGACCGATGTAGCTATAATTTAACATTTAGGGTTCTTAGGTTTCAACAAACTTATATAACAAAAGTTGTGGACATAGGTCCCCGTTTTGGTATAGCCCCCATATAACGGTGCCCCCCGATTTACGGTGTTTTGATGTTTTTAGCTACATTTTCAGACCGATTTAGCTATATTTTGACACTTAGGGTTCTTAAGTGTCAATAAACTTATATAACCAAACTTGTGGACATAGGTCCACGTTTTGGTATAGCCCCCATATAACGGTACCCTCCGATTTGCGGTATTTTGACGTTTTTAGCTACATTTTCAGACCGATGAAGCTATAATTTGACATTTAGGGTTCTTAAATGTCAATAAACTTATATAACAAAAGTTGTGGACATAGGTCCACGTTTCGGTATAGCCCCCATATAACGGTACCCCCAATTTACGGTATTTTGACAGTTTTAGCTACATTTTCAGACCGATTTAGCTATATTTTGACACTTAGGGTTCTTAAGTGTCAATAAACTTATATAACCAAACTTGTGGACATAGGTCCACGTTTTGGTATAGCCCCCATATAACGGTAACCCCGATTTGCGGTGTTTTGACGTTTGTAGCTACATTTTCAGACCGATGTAGCTATAATTTGACATTTAAATTTATTAGGTCTATAAATAAATGTACCAAATTATATCGAAATCGGTTCAGATTTGGATATAGCTCCCATATATTTTTCCGCCGATTTGGCGTATTTGCTGCACCAAACACGCTATATACGTCCGATTTTGATGAAATTTTGAATGTGTAACTGAATTCGGTCTCAAAATAAATGTCCCAAACTACATCGAAATCGGTTCATATTTGGATATAGCTCCCAAATATATTTTCGGCCGATTTGACGTATTTGCTGAAAACACGCTATTTACGTGCAATTTTGATGAAATTTGGAATGTGTGACTGAATTTAGTCTAGAAATAAGTGTAACAACTTATAACGAAATCGGTTCAGATTTGGATATAGCTCCTATGTATATTTTCGCCCGCTCTGTCTAATTTTGATGAAATTTGGGATGTGTATATATATGTATATACATCAGTTCAAATTGATACATATCTCCTATATTTTACATATTCACAGTGGTGTAGGGTATCATATAGTCGGCCCCGCCCGACTATGATCCTTTCCTTACTGGTTAAGAATATTTTTGCCCAGAGACTATCACAGCCTTAGGCGTGGATTTTTAAGAATATTTTTGCCCAGAGACTATCACAGCCTTAGGCGTGGATTTTTAAGAATATTTTTGCCCAGAGACTATCACAGCCTTAGGCGTGGATTTTTAAGAATATTTTTGCCCAGAGACTATCACAGCCTTAGGCGTGGATTTTTAAGAATATTTTTGCCCAGAGACTATCACAGCCTTAGGCGTGGATTTTTAAGAATATTCTTGCCCAGAGACTGTCACAACCTTAGGCGTGGATTTTTAAGAATATTTTTGCCCAGAGACTATCACAGCCTTAGGCGTGGATTTTTAGAAATATTTTTGCCCAAAAACTATCACAGCCTTAGGCGTGGATTTTTAAGAATATTTTCGCCTAGAGACTATCACAGCCTTAGGCGTGGATTTTTAAGAATATTTTTGCTCAGAGACTATCACAGCCTTAGGCGTGGATTTTTAAGAATATTTTTGCCCAGAGACTATCACAGCCTTAGGCGTGGATTTTTAAGAATATTTTTGCCCAGAGACTATCACAGCCTTAGGCATGGATTTTTAAGAATATTTTTGCCCAGAGACTATCACAGCCTTAGGCGTGGATTTTTAAGAATATTTTTGCCCAGAGACTATCACAGCCTTAGGCGTGGATTTTTAAGAATATTTTTGCCCAGAGACTAACTATCACAGCCTTAGGCATGGATTTTTAAGAATATTTTTGCCCAGAGACTATCACAGCCTTAGGCGTGGATTTTTAAGAATATTTTTGCCCAGAGACTATCACAGCCTTAGGCGTGGATTTTTAAGAATATTTTTGCCCAGAGACTATCACAGCCTTAGGCGTGGATTTTTAAGAATATTTTTGCCCAGAGACTATCACAGCCTTAGGCGTGGATTTTTAAGAATATTTTTGTCCAGAGACTATCACAGCCTTAGGCGTGGATTTTTAAGAATATTTTTGACCAGAGACTATCAAAGTCTTAGGCGTGGATTTTTAAGAATATTTTTGCCCAAAGACTATCAAAGTCTTAGGCGTGGATTTTTAAGAATATTTTTGCCCAGAGACTAAAACAGCCTTAGGCGTGGATTTTTAAGAATATTTTTGCCCAGAGACTATCACAGCCTTAGGCGTGGATTTTTAAGAATATTTTTGCCCAGAGACTATCACAGCCTTACGCGTGGATTTTTAAGAATATTTTTGCCCAGAGACTATCACAGCCTTAGGCGTGGATTTTTAGAAATATTTTTGCCCAGAGACTATTACAGCCTTAGGCGTGGATTTTTAGGAATATTTTTGCCCAGAGACTATCACAGCCTTAGGCGTGGATTTTTAAGAATATTTTTGCCCAGAGACTATCACAGCCTTAGGCGTGGATTTTTAAGAATATTTTTGCCCAGAGACTATCACAGCCTTAGGCGTGGATTTTTAGGAATATTTTTGCCCAGAGACTATCACAGCCTTAGGCGTGGATTTTTAGAAATATTTTTGCCCAAAAACTATCACAGCCTTAGGCGTGGATTTTTAAGAATATTTTTGCCCAGAGACTATCACAGCCTTAGGCGTGGATTTTTAGAAATATTTTTGCCCAGAGACTATCACAGCCTTAGGCGTGGATTTTTAGGAATATTTTTGCCCAGAGACTATCACAGCCTTAGTCGTGGATTTTTAGGAATATTTTTGCCCAGAGACTATCACAGCCTTAAGCGTGGATTTTTAGAAATATTTTTGCCCAGAGACTATCACAGCCTTAGGCGTGGATTTTTAAGAATATTTTTGCCCAGAGACTATCACAGCCTTACGCGTGGATTTTTAAGAATATTTTTGCCCAGAGACTATCACAGCCTTAGGCGTGGATTTTTAGAAATATTTTTGCCCAGAGACTATTACAGCCTTAGGCGTGGATTTTTAGGAATATTTTTGCCCAGAGACTATCACAGCCTTAGGCGTGGATTTTTAAGAATATTTTTGCCCAGAGACTATCACAGCCTTAGGCGTGGATTTTTAGAAATATTTTTGCCCAGAGACTATCACAGCCTTTGGTTGGTTGGTTTACGTGGTGGCTATAGCCTTCATAGCCTCAATTAGTATTTTAAATATACCGTTTTGAAAACCACACCACTCGTGTAGAGACTGTTATTATGTTTGTTGTGTTGATAATTTATATCCAGCCTGATGAAGTGAGAAACCTCAGAAGGTCTCCCAGATCTAGTTCGGTTATCTCGGTAAGATCGTGCAGGAACGGCCGTCCCAGGGTTTTCAGTCTTTTTTGCAGTTGTGCAGGGCAGGAGCAGAGGAGGTGTTCAACCGTTTCTTCCTCTTCTTCGTTTCCGCAGCTGCGACAGTAGTCATTGTATGGAATATGTAGACGCTTTGCGTGATTACCAATGGCCCAGTGACCTGTTAGTACCGCAATTAGCCTTGCCAGGTTCCGTCGATTTTGGCTGATCAGGAACTTTGTACGTTTGATGTTGTAGTGTGGCCATGTAGATTTTGATATTTTACAAGTTTCAGTCTTGTCCCATCTGATCTCAGCTTGTGAAAGATAGTATTTGAAGATATCCCCTTTAACTACTCCCAATGGTGTTGCGACTGACGCCCTTGAGAGTTCGTTAGAGGCAGATCCCGCTCTAGCTAGTTCGTCTGCTTTTTCGTTACCTTCAAGACCCCTATGACCTGGAATCCAAATGAGAACTACTCTGGTCAGACGTCCTAGCTCAGCGAGTTCTTCTTTACATTCCTTCACCAGCTTTGATGTGACGATATTTGAACTCAATGCTAGGAGCGCCGCTTGACTGTCGACAAAAATTCCTATTGAGTTTGGTGAGTGATGCTGTAGAAGTATTTTGCAAGCTTCCTTAATAGCCAGTATCTCTGCCTGAAAAACACTGCAATCTTCTGGTAGCTTTATTGATGTAGATATATTTGCTTCTTCCGAGTAGACACCAGAGCCGACTCCACAGTTCATCTTAGAGCCGTCCGTGTATACATTGATGTCGTACCCCTTCAGTGGTGTATTATTGTTCCATTCTTTCCTGCTTGGAAATTGAACTTTAAAGGGCTGATCAAAGGTTATTGCAGGAGTACAGTAATCAGCGTTGGTTGCTATTTTTCTTGGTAGTTTGAGAAGCACGCAGGCATGTCCGTAGGCTCTATCTCTCCACATGCCTAGAGCACGTAGCCTTGCAGCATTGGAGGCCGCAGTTGCTTTGATGTGTAGATCTATTGGCAGTATATGCATCATTGTATTGAGGGCTTCAGCCGGACAAGTTCTCATTGCCCCTGTCACCCCGATGCATGCGGATCTTTGAATACTGTATAGTTTTCTCTGAATTGTTTTCTTTCCCACTGTTGGCCACCAAACTAGTGCTCCATATGTGAGTATTGGTCTTATTATGCTGGTGTACATCCATAACACCATTTTGGGTTTGAGGCCCCAGCGGCTCCCAAACATTTTGCGACATGTGTAGTATGCAACGGTTGCTTTATGAGCACGATGTTCCATATTACGTTTCCATGATAGTTTTGAATCAAGGATAACGCCTAGGTATTTGGCGTGATCTGATAAGGGTATTTCTTGACCTCGTAGTCGTGGAAGATTGGTGAAAGCATATTTGGTTTTTGTAGTAAATATCACCATCTCAGTTTTCCCTGGATTCACTCCCAGACCACTTCTTGTGGCCCAAGTATCCAGTGATTTCAGGGCTCCGCTCATGATGTCACTCATCACGGACGGAAATAAACCGGCGACGAGAATTACCACATCGTCCGCATAAGCAACCACCTTAATCCCCATTTGGTCAAGTTTGCTTAGGATTTCATTAATCACAAGGAGCCAAAGCAGTGGCGAGATCACCCCTCCCTGTGGAGTTCCTCGATTTACGTGCTTTGACAGCGTGCTGTTTCCCAGTGTGGCATTAATGACTCTACTCTGCAGCATGGTGGTTATCCAACCACTGATGAATGGTTCCACGCCAAAGTTATATAGAGCTTGTTCTATTGCTGAGGTGCTAACGTTGTTGAAGGCGCCCTCTATGTCTAAAAAGGCGGCTAAGGTGTATTGTTTGTGCTCCAAGGACATCTCAATAGTCCTAACGACTTCGTGAAGGGCTGTATCTGTCGAGCGTCCTTTAAGGTAAGCGTGTTGACTTGAAGATATGTTGTTTGAGTTCTCCATCTTTTCTCGAATATACACGTCAATGAGCCTTTCGAGTGTTTTAAGCAGAAATGATGAGAGACTTATGGGTCTAAAGTCTTTAGCATTTTCGTGACTACGTTTTCCAGCTTTCGGTATGAAAACAACTTTTACCTGTCTCCAACTCGTAGCAACGTAGTTTAGGGAGAGACATCTACTGTAGATGTGTACTAACCAAGGGTTAATTAAGCTCTCCGCGCTTTGAAGCATTTTTGGTATAATACCATCTGGCCCCGGAGATTTGTATGGAGAGAAGCTATTGATAGCCCATGTAACTTTACTCGGACTTATAATCTTTCCGGCTTCAGTGTTGTCTGTATTTATAGCTGTATTGGCTTGCTCTTCGTTAGTACTATTCGTGCAACCGGGGAAGTGCGTTGCAAGAAGAATTTCAAGAGATTCGGCCGAGTTTTCTGACCAGGTACCGTCATTTCTCTTTATGTAGGTGGGATTTGAGTGACCCTTTGCCATAACTTTGCTTAGTCTGGCAGTATCTTTGGTGCTGTCGAGAGATCCGCAGAATTCAATCCAGGATTGCTTTTTTGCTTTGGATATTGCTTTTTTATATTCCCTAAGCTTATCCTTGTATGGCTGCCAGGATCCGCTTTGGTAGCTGACGTTGAAAGCTTTTCGTGATTGTTTTCTTAACTTTGAGAGCTCGGACGTCCACCATGGTGGATAACGTTTCTTTGAGCGAGTCAATGGGCATGACACTTTAAAGGCTGTATCTATGGATTTCTCTAGAATGGATACAGCCTTTTCTATGCCTGCTGTAGTTTCATCTGTATGTGGAATATTTGGAAGTTTGTCCTTCAGAACCCTATTGAACTTTTCCCAGTTCGTTCTCTTAGGATTGCGAAAACAATTAGTGGGCGTTGCCTTTTCAGATATGTTGAATAGTATCCAATTGTGATCTGAAAAGGACCTCTTATCGGATACTATCCAGTTGTCTATTTCAATTTGCCGTCTATCTGATACTAGCGTGAGGTCGATGACCTCCTGCCATCCCCTAAAGTTCTCCGAGCTTGGAAATACAAAAGTTGGGTTAGTACCTTTGTTGCATATAGTGAGGTTGTTAGTATTTATGAAATCTAAAACTGACTCACCTCTGTCGTTTGTTTCAGAGCTGCCCCACAGGGAATGTCTTGCGTTAGCGTCGCAGCCAATGATTATGGTGTCATGTGGTAGAGTGGCCCCCATAAAGCTCGAGACCTCGCTTGGTGGAGCTTCTCTGGAATGGGCCATGTAGCAAGAGGCAATAAGGAACTGCTTACCGTTTTCCAGTTCCACTCTTGCAACGGTAAAGTCTGCTGTGCTAAACTGGGGACATAAGAAAGCGTTTATGGTGTTTTTGACAATTAGACATGATCTAGGCTTACCATTATCCTTCATGTATATCGTCTTGTAACCTCTGTTATCCAAGCCTTTTACTTCGTTTTCGTAAACGTAGGGCTCCTGTATGATGCCTATGTCAAGATCCTCCTCAACTAGAAGGATCCGCAGGTTATCTGAAGCAATTCTCGAGTGCTTCAGATTGATCTGCACGACCTTAAACATCATTTTTATTGGGTGAAGATGTGGGTGGCCCCTCTAGCTGCATATTGTCGAGCAGCATACCGGCGTCGTCGATGTCAGCTTCATCGTCTTCTCCATTCGGGCCATGTGGGCGTAGTATTTTGACTTTGGCTTCCCTTATGCCAAAGAACAACTTGTTCCCCAATCTTTCGAGAGCCTCTACTCCGGCCTCAGTAATTGAGAGAACTAAGCTCATGCTGTTATTATTAGGTGGCTCAGTGGCGATTACGGACCACTCGTCCATCGGAACATCCTTGTTCATTTTCGCCAGACATTTCAGCAGCTTTGGCCCGTCGCACTCTATCTTGGGCAACCAAACTCTGGCACGAGGTCTCATCGGGATTTCTTGGGCCGGGATCAGCTTCAGGCTGATGTCGTCCCAAGCATTGCTAAGCTTAGCTATGCTTTTTTCCAGAAACTCCTTTGAGTACTCATCCATACATTTGATCACCCTGTAACCACGATGTACCTCGCTGGAGTCGAAATGGGGTACAGGAGAATCCTCGTTTGCCAGAACGTGTTCCATAACCAGTTCCGACAATTTGGTTTCTACAGTACCCCATTCCGCCGTGGTGATAGGGGACAGCTTACCCTCCTTTTCGTTAGCTATGGCAACCAGCATGTTGTCCTTAACAACTTCATTGAAGGAGCGTTTTGTTGTAGATGATGTAGTGGTGTTGTGTTTGAGCTTCTTTCGCTTTGCGGGCTTTGTGTCCTCCGTCCGGGAACGCTCTCGCTTGGAAGAAGATGGGCGATCGTTGATATGTGAGATTTTGGCTTTCTCATACTCCTCAACAATTTGTGTATATTTGAGCTTGTCCGCCTCATCCCGTTCATCCACTGTACCGTTAGCAGCATTCTTGGCTATCTTGCCGAGAATAAACTTCGCCTTTTGGTACAGGGATTTCCGAACGTCGGACGGACTTTTCTTTTTTAGGTTGGGTTCAGTAGATTGTCCATCTTTCTTGACGGACAGAGTCGCTGTTTTGTTGGTATTTTGTTGTTGAAGTGAGTCACAGCTGTTTGCAGAGCTGACTACACTTAGTTGGCTAGCTACCAGCTCCTGGCTGGATGCTAAGAGTTCATCCTCGGAGGAGTTGCCAGGCTGCAACCGAGGAGTTTTGTTTTGGTGTTTGTTTGTTTTTGTATTTTTCTCCATGTATTGATCCCACGAGTGTGCCGTAAGGGGATGGACCATCGTACGCAGTGACGGCGTGCGCAGACTAGGCTATTAATAAGTACAGCTCGACCCGTGCCCTGGCGTCGAGGGGGAATTGCTAGCGACCAGACTTCTTTAGACACTTGTCGGCCATTCAGATCCTCAGCACAACTCCCACTACCTTGATCTTAAAAGTGTTTGTATATATGTCGCTAGTCCCAAGGTGAACTGTGGATAAATCAGTCCACCCTCTGGGCTCGTGACAATTCCCTCCTCCTTTTGCAACCGGGCTTGGGACCGTCTTTGGCGGAGTTATCACAGCCTTAGGCGTGGATTTTTAGGAATATTTTTGCCCAGAGACTATCACAGCCTTAGGCGTGGATTTTTAGGAATATTTTTGCCCATAGACTATCACAGCCTTAAGCGTGGATTTTTAGAAATATTTTTGCCCAGAGACTATTACAGCCTTAGGCGTGGATTTTTAGGAATATTTTTGCCCAGAGACTATCACAGCCTTAGGCGTGGATTTTTAAGAATATTTTTGCCCAGAGACTATCACAGCCTTAGGCGTGGATTTTTAGGAATATTTTTGCCCAGAGACTATCACAGCCTTAGGCGTGGATTTTTAGAAATATTTTTGCCCAGAGACTATCACAGCCTTAGGCGTGGATTTTTAAGAATATTTTTGCCCAGAGACTATCACAGCCTTAGGCGTGGATTTTTAGAAATATTTTTGCCCAGAGACTATCACAGCCTTAGGCGTGGATTTTTAGGAATATTTTTGCCCAGAGACTATCACAGCCTTAGGCGTGGATTTTTAGGAATATTTTTGCCCATAGACTATCACAGCCTTAAGCGTGGATTTTTAGAAATATTTTTGCCCAGAGACTATTACAGCCTTAGGCGTGGATTTTTAGGAATATTTTTGCCCAGAGACTATCACAGCCTTAGGCGTGGATTTTTAAGAATATTTTTGCCCAGAGACTATCACAGCCTTAGGCGTGGATTTTTAGGAATATTTTTGCCCAGAGACTATCACAGCCTTAGGCGTGGATTTTTAGAAATATTTTTGCCCAGAGACTATCACAGCCTTAGGCGTGGATTTTTAAGAATATTTTTGCCCAGAGACTATCACAGCCTTAGGCGTGGATTTTTAGAAATATTTTTGCCCAGAGACTATCACAGCCTTAGGCGTGGATTTTTAGGAATATTTTTGCCCAGAGACTATCACAGCCTTAGGCGTGGATTTTTAGGAATATTTTTGCCCATAGACTATCACAGCCTTAAGCGTGGATTTTTAGAAATATTTTTGCCCAGAGACTATCACAGCCTTAGGCGTGGATTTTTAGGAATATTTTTGCCCAGAGACTATCACAGCCTTAAGCGTGGATTTTTAGAAATATTTTTGCCCAGAGACTATCACAGCCTTAGGCGTGGATTTTTAGGAATATTTTTGCCCAGAGACTCTAACAGCCTTCGAACACGTTTTGTGTGCTAATTTAACGTCTTCAAGATTCGGTGCTGCAGTAGTTTATTACATTATTACTTACGAACATATTCCTTGATATTTGCTTTGTGCGATTATTTTATTTTCACACATGAAGTAGAACACCGCAAAAGATAATCTTGAAATGAAAAGAAAATGCATTCCGTTGAGGTGCGATGATGTTTGTGGGTCAATTTTCTCGAGGCAATTGAAAAATGAACACATTCACGTACGTACACTTATCCGGTCCATAAATAACCTTTGTAGAAACAAATGTTTTTTTTTACAATGCATGTGCTAAGTTTTAGAAATCTTTTGAAATTTGTGAGATGATAAATTACTTATGGTGTTGATATGATAGCCTTCTAGCAGACAGGCAATTTCCAAGCTAAATGAAAACTTTTCTTGCTGTCCAGTTTTGCTTTCAAATGCAACACCTTTCGTTTTTAATGTTTTAATGTTTTTAATGAAAGGGCTAATTGTAAAATAAAAAAAGAACTTGGATAAGCTCCAAGAAATTTCGCACAAACATAAAAATAGAAGAGAATGTTGTAGATTTTTCAGCTGGTTAGGAAATATTTAAATTTTGTAGTTCGTGTCACGAAAAAGCCTACTCCAAATTGGATAGCAGCTTTGGTTACTCGTACTATATTGATCCGCAAAAAATCATATCCGAGGCTATGATTCTCTGTGGATAATGACGGAACTAAAAACATCTTTGGTGCTATTTTTGTAGGTGTCATTAAGTCAATATGTAGGAGTAATTCAAAGGCACATAACCTATTCATGCGCTTGAATCGATATTTAAAAGCCCCGAAGAAGTAAATAAGCTAACGGATGGACAACACTTCCCTTCCTCTTTTACTAACAAAACTCCATGTTTATTGTCTTATTATGACTACAATTTTTCTCCTTTTTGTGGTTAAATGGCAAACATAGCCCACACTCTACGCAGCCCTCACTTTTCCTGCTATCTTCCAAAAAAAAGAGGTAATTTATCTGTCAAAGTTGTGTTGTGTAAATAGGAATGTACTTTTGAAGTGATGTCTGGTATATGAGGATGTGTGTTGTTTTTGCGGTCAAAAGGTCTCCAGTTTCTTTAGAAACTACGTTGGTGTTGTTGTTTTTGTTGGTTGGTATTTTAATGTGGCACGTGCTTTTTTCGTAAACGAAGTATTTTGGGTTTTTAAACGACGTATATTTTTTGGATGTTAAATATTTCGTTTCGTTTTGTGTGCAATTTGCGCCCTCGTTTTCAGCTATTTATTATAGATGAGATTCTTAAATATGCTAGAATGGATATGTTACACTCAAAGAGATATAACAAAACCAATCGAAAAAATGGAAGTAGGAAGCCACTATAAAGGAGTGCTATAGACAGCAAAGCTACAAAACGTCTAATATAGCCCAAAAATCTTGAAAACGTTTTCTGTGCACAGAAGACCCTCAAGAGGTCTTCAAAAGCAGAAGATCTTTAAGAGGTCTTCTATGGACAGAAAACCTACACAGAAAAAAATACTTCAAGAATTTTTACATATTTTCGTTCGTGATGTAGTTTTTCATACTGTACAGGTACCTCACATAATATACATGTGCTTTTTCTTATTTTCACCCGAAAGCAACTATTTTTTCAAAAATATGTAAGATTTTCATGAGATCCAAAATCAGTTTCCTATTTTTCCCTATATTCCACTATTTGCTCTCATATTTCCTCTCTTGTTTGGTAAATGCTCTCAGATTTGTTCTCGTCTTCTTTGAATGGTCTCGTCGTCTCACCATCGCATTGACAATGTATCAACAAACCAAAGCACAACCCCCACCATCGTCTCACCGCACCACACAATATGCCACAACAACATACCTAAACTACCACTGTAGGTCGCAAAAATGTTGTTGTTAGTTAACTGACAAACCAAACAATTACAGTGCGTTTGGTGTCGAAAAAAAAACAAAGTGTTTGGCTGTATGATATTAGTTGTGTCTTTTTACTTTTTCAGTAATAATTATTCAGTAACTTCTTTTCAGGGTGACGTCGGGGATGGAAGATACCAAGGAACGGTCCTGACCGGTTTTAACATGGCAAAGCCCAGGATTTATCTTGGTCCCTCTTTCATCTCAAGTGGACACTGACCTCCCCGTGGTGTCACCTGGGGAACTGCCTTTAACACCCGTTAAAGGTAGTGAGCTAACATGTGCCGCGCATTCACCCATAAGAACGTTAAAAACTTGGGTTTGGGCGTCGGGTTAGTAACCCTCCCCTAGAAAAAACAGCCTACTATGAAAAAAACGAAAGAAAAGAAAAACAAACCCCTCTAAAGTTGACGAACCCCGCAAACGTTTTAAGGACCATGATCTGCGAATCTGCACCTGGAATGTTCGCACTCTTTATAGAGAAGGTGCAGTCTTCGCATTGGCAGACGTACTTGAAAAGTACAAGGCCGATATTACTGCCATACAGGAAATACGATGGATTGGGAAAGGCGTCACAACAACACCTAAAGGTGACGCACTGTATTATAGCTGCCATGACGTTTGGTTGCGGATTCGTAGTTAGTCGGAGACTAAAACATCTGGTATCCAGCTTCACCCCAGTGAATGAAAGACTTGCTGCAATTAGAATAAAAGCTAAATTCTTCAACATCAGCTTTATTTGCGCTCATGCTCCCACTGAAGAAAAGGACGAACAGACCAAAGATATATTTTACGAGCGCTTAGAAGAAACATATGACCGTTGCCCTGCCCATGACATTAAAATCATTCTAGGCGATTTTAGGAGGAGAATATCTTTGGCCCAACAGTCGGGAAATTCAGTCTCCACAGTGAAACATCTGACAATGGTATGAGGCTGATAGACTTTGCAGCTGCAAAAAACATGGTAGTTAGCAGTACCAGATTTAATCATCTCGATATTCATAAGGGCACCTGGCTGTCCCCAGATCAAAGAACAAGTAATCAAATTGATCATGTTGTGATAGATGGAAGACATTCATCCAGCGTGTTGGATGTACGATCGTTCCGAGGCGCAAACATTGATTCGGACCACTATCTTGTTGCAGCAAAGGTACGTACCCGTCTAAACGTTGCAAATAAAGCACGAACAGACACAACGCGGAAGTTGGACATCGATAGGCTGCAAACACAACAGATAGCCACAGCATATTCCACTCAACTAGCCCAATTGCTTAACGCGAGCACTCCTTGTCCCGATAACATAACAACACAATGGCAAAATATTGCCCACTCCATGCAAACAGCCGCAAAATCCATACTTGGATTCCAGAGACCTCCACAAAGGAATTCATGGTATGACCAGGAGTGCCGTGTTGCTACCGAAGATAAAAATGCGGCATATAGAGCTACTTTACAATCAGTAGCAACGCGTAGCGCACGAGAGAGATATCGGGAGAAAAGGAGAGCAGAGAAACGTCTTTTCCGCAAGAAAAAGAGAGAGATGGAAAAGCGGGAGTGTGAAAAAATCGAGATGTACAGGAGCCAGAATGAAGTCCGAAAATTCTACCAAAGAGTGAAACATCAAACAGATGGCTTTGGTACAGGCACATCCTCCTGTAGAGACCAGCAAGGGTAACAGATACAGATAGCGTGCTCAGGATATGGAAGGAACATTTCTCCAATCTGCTGGTGTCCAATAGTGGCGAAGACGATGATACCGCAGATCCAATCCCAGAAGATGGTATAGAATGTATACCACCCGGCCAAGATGAGGTAAAAACAGCAATCAACCGGCTGAAGAATAATAAAGCAGCAGGAGCCGATGGCTTACCAGCCGAGCTGTTTAAAACCGGAGGCGACGCGCTGATAAGGTGTATGCATCAGCTAGTTAGCACCATCTGGCAGGAAGAACGCGTACCCGACGATTGGAACCTGAGCATCCTATGTCCCGTCCACAAAAAAGGAGATAAGACTGTATGCTCCAATTATAGGGGCATAAGTCTACTCCCTATTGCCTATAAGATAGTGTCAGGGATACTGTGCGAACGAATAAAGCCTATGGTCAACGAGATAATTGGACCATACCAATGTGGCTTTAGACCTGGCAAGTCCACCATTGACCAGATATTTACCCTGCGGCAAATCCTAGAGAAGACCCAAGAGATGCACATCGACACATTTCATCTTTTTGTCGATTATAAAGCAGCATTCGACAGTCCCCTCCGATCAAAGGTATTCCATGCAATGTCTGATTTGGTATTCCCGCAAAGCTCATCCGGCTTTGTAAGATGACTCTAACTGATACTAGGTCCTCAGTTAAAATTGGAAAGAACCTCTCCGAAGAATTTTGTACCAAAAGAGGTTTCAGACAAGGAGACAGCCTTTCGTGTGACCTATTCAACATTTTGCTGGAAAAGGTAATACGAGATGCAAATGTCAAAAGAAATGGCACAATTTACACCAATAGCCACATGTTACTTGCCTATGCTGATGACATAGACATCATGGGACGATCAGTAAAGGAAGTAACTGATACCTTTAGGAAGGTCGAAGCAGAATCTGCGAAAGTGGGTCTGGCGGTAAACGGCGAAAAGACCAAATTGATGGTGTCGACGCGCAAAGCGTCCATAGAGCTCGGACCAACCGTAGAAGTTGGTACCTACAATTTTGAGGTAGTTAAAGACTTCGTCTACCTCGGCACTGCCATAAACACAACAAACAACATCAGTTGTGAAATAAGAAGAAGAATTGTATTGGCCAACAGATGCTACTATGGATTAAGTAAGCAATTTAAAAACAAAGCCACATCTCGTCAAACAAAAATAACACTATACAAAACGCTGATACTACCCGTGCTAATGTATGGCTCCGAAGCATGGGTACTTGCGCAAGCAGATAAGGCAGTGCTTGGTGTGTTTGAGAGGAAAATTCTTCGATCTACGGGCCGATTTGCGTTGACGGTTAATATCGACGTCGTATGAACCACGAGCTATATAAACTATACAAAGACATGCATATAGTTAAACGTATCGAGATGCAACGATTGCGTTGGCTAGGCCATATCATGAGAATGAGCGATGATGAACCCGCTAAAAAGGCGTATGAATACATGCCACATGGCGGTGCACGCAGAATCGGCAGGCCTAAGCTTCGATGGAGCACACAAGTGGATGAAGAAATGGAAAGGCGCGGTATTCCAAAAAGTCAAGCGAAAAACAGAGAGGAATGGAGATCTTTTCTTAGTTCGGTCTATGGAACAAATGTTCTGTAATGGGCCAACTAAGTAAGTAAGTAAGTAACTTCTTTTCAGAAAGTAAGAGAGATTTTACTCTTTGATACGAAAATGGAGAAAAAAGTAAAAAAGACATCATTTAGTAAACTTTAGCAAGATAACAGTTGATAACCAAAACAAAAACATTGGCGCCAATGCATGAACGAAAAAATAATTCCAAAGCAATGAAAAAGTTCTTCAATTTTAAGCAAAATAAATAGAAAATAATTAATATATTAATAAAATAATCAATAAATAAACCTGAGTCGTAATATTTATAGTATTTTTCCACAAAAAATAAGATAAACATTGAGCAGCTGACCATTTGCAGATAATTAAAAAACAGCTGATCGAACTTGCTAAAGGTTGCTGGGAAAAATTTTTTCAGCAACTTTTAGCAATTTCTCAGCAGACAACTGTCAAACTTGTTCTCTCACTTCGCTCTCTTTTACTGAACTTTTGTGTAAAAAGACAGCATTTAGTAACATTTCGTAATAATTATTACAAATTATCACGTAAAAAGACACACCTATTGTTCGCAACTACAAATTTTGAATTTATTTAATATAAGGGCAACATCTAATATTTCAACCTGGTGCTGATAGGCTCAACATGTATGTACATATGGTTCGTATTGTTCTGCTATGCTCACAAGACGATAACAACTACAGTAGTGAAAATTCATTAGAAGAAACGGTAAATTACAATAAAACACAAAATAAAAGCAATAATAATTAATAAAAAGCAGCAAAATTTGTCTGTGCTTTGACTGGTGGTGTGTGGTGGTTGTTAGTCAATAAAAACAAAAACAGCAACTCGCCAAAATTGTTTTTTAAATATCTCAGAAAAAAACATTTTTTTTTTCTTTATGAAAGGCGTTCATGAAATGCAGAAATTTGAACCTTGGAAAGACTTTATGAACACTATTCCTGAATAGCAGTAATTATTTTTTTCTGTGTATGGACTTTTAGCATGTCTTCTATGGACAGAAGATCTCCTACGGGTCTACTATTAGCACAAGACCTCCTTAAGGTCTGCTATGGCCAGAAAACTCAATAGAGACAGAAGACCTGCTATAAGCAGAAGGTCTTCCTTAAGCAGAAAATTCTCTATGGACATAAGATCTTCCACAAGTCTTCTATGGATAAAATACCTTCCACAGGTCTTCTACGGATAAAATACCTTCAACATGTTTTATATGAACGGTAGACCTTCAAAGGATCTTCTAAGGACAGAAAGCCTTCAAAAGTCTTCTATGGACACAAGACCTTCAACAGGTTTCCTATGAGCAGGAGACCTTCGAAAGATTTTCAACGAACGGAAGAAATTCGACAGGTCTTCTTTGTAAGGAAGAGCATCAACATTTATAGACAGAAAACATTCGCAGGTCTTCTATGCGCGGAAATTTTTTAAAAGCCCCAGAAGGTCTTCTGTTTTCACATCTGCTGAAAACATAAGACCTTCTAAAGGACTTCTATAGATGGAAGACCTTCAAGAGGTATTCTATGGACACAAGACCTTCAAAAGATTTTCTATGGGCACAAGAACTTCTAAAACTCGCCTATGGTCAGAAGACCTTCAAAACGCCTTCTAAGGGCAAAAGCCCTTAAAAGGGTCTTTTAAGGTTTCAACAGGTTTTGTAGGTGCAGAAGATCTTCAAAAAACCTTCAGATTCATATGATTTTCTAGGTGTAAAAGTCTTTGGAAGGTCTCCTAAGAAAATGAAGACACTCAAAAGGTATTCTAGGTGTAGAAGACTTTTTGGTGTGGATGATCTTCGAAAGGTCTTCTAAGTGTAAAAGATCTCCAAAAGGTCTCCGAAAAGAAGAAGACCTTCAAAAGGATTTCTATGTGTAAACAATCTTTATAGGGTCTTCCGGGTGCAAAAAACCTTTAAAAGGTCCCTTGGTTTCAGATTTTTTTTTTCAGATTTAAATGGACTCCTTCCAAAGTCCCCCATAACATCTTCCATGCGTAGGGCACCTTTAAAATGTCTTCTTGGTGTAGAAAACTTTAAGAAGGTCTTCTAGGTATAAAAAGACTTCATAAAGGACTTCTAGGATCTTCTACGTGTAAAAGACCTTCAAAAGGGCTTCTAGGTGTAGAAAACTTTCAAACTAAATTCTAGGTGTAAATGACCGTCAATAAGTGCAGAAAACGTCAAAAGGTCGTATAAATCCAGAAGGCGTATAAGGCCATCAAAATGTCTCCTTGGTGCAGAAGTTAATCAAAAAATCATCAGCAGGTCTTCTAGATGTAAAAGTCCTTCAAAAGTTTTTCTAGGTGTAGAAGACCTTCAACAGATTTTCAGGGGAAGAAGACCTTTAAATGGTCTCCTAAATGCAGAAAACCATCAAAAGGTCTTATAATCCAGAAGTTGTAGAAGACCTTCAAAATGTCTTCTGGGCGCAGAAGTTCATCAAAAAGTCTTCAGAAGGTCTTCTAGATGTAAAGGTCATATAAAGTTCTTCATCGAAAGGTCTTCTAAATGTAGAAGACTTTTAAAAGGTCTTCTAGTTATAGAAGTTCTTCAAAAGTTTTTGTATGTGTAGAGAACCTTCAAAAGGTCTTCTAGGTGTATAAAATCCTCTAAAGGTATTGTAGGTGCAGAAATCTTCGAATGGCCTTATAGGTGAAGGCTTTCCAAATGTCTTCTAGGTGTACAAACCTTGGAAAAGTCTTCTAGGTGAATAAGACCTTTGAGGTGCAGAATACTTAAAAGGCCTCCAAGGTGTAGAAGACCTTCAACAGGTCTTCTTGGTGTAAAATACCTTTAGCATATCTTTTAGGCGAAGACGACCTTCAAATGGCCTTCTAGGTGTAGAAGAATTTTAAAAAAGGTCTTCAAGGTCTAGCAAACTTGGAAAAGGTCTTCTAGATGTAGAAAACTATGGAAATGTCTTCAAGTGTAAAAGACCTTCCAAATGTCGTCACGGTGTAGAATACCGCCCAAAGATCTTTTCGGTGTAGAAGACCCTCAAAAGGTCTTCTAGGTGTATAAAATCCTCTAAAGGTATTGTAGGTGCAGAAATCTTCGAATGGCCTTATAGGTGAAGGCTTTCCAAATGTCTTCTAGGTGTACAAACCTTGGAAAAGTCTTCTAGGTGAATAAGACCTTTGAGGTGCAGAATACTTAAAAGGCCTCCAAGGTGTAGAAGACCTTCAACAGGTCTTCTTGGTGTAAAATACCTTTAGCATATCTTTTAGGCGAAGACGACCTTCAAATGGTCTTCTAGGTGTAGAAGAATTTTAAAAAAGGTCTTCAAGGTCTAGCAAACTTGGAAAAGGTCTTCTAGATGTAGAAAACTATGGAAATGTCTTCAAGTGTAAAAGACATTCCAAATGTCGTCACGGTGTAGAATACCGCCCAAAGATCTTTTCGGTGTAGAAGACCCTCAAAAGGTCTCCTAGGTGTATAAAACCCTAGGTATAGATGCAGAATACCTTCAAAAGCGTCTTCTAGATGTAAAGATCTTTAAAAGGTTTTCTGGATGCAAAATCCTCTCAAAATGTCTTCTAGGTGTATAAGGCCAAAACAAATTCTTCTTGGTGTAGAGGACCTCTAGAGGTCTTCTAGGTGGCGTAGACCTTTAAGAGGTCTTCTTGGAGGCGTAGACATTCAAAAGGTCTTCTAGGTGTAGTATACTTTTTAAGATCTTCTGGAGGTAGGAGATCTTCAAAAGGTATTTTATGTGCCGAAGACCTTCAAAGGGTCCTCTACAGAGGACATTTAAAAGGTTTTCTGAGTGCAAGAAGACCTTCAAAAGATCTTCTAGGTGGCGTAGACCTTCAAAAGAACTTGAAGGTGTAGAATACCTTCTTTAGATTTTCTAGGACCAGAAGACCTTCTAGGTTTTGAAGACCTGCAACTAGTCTTGAAGGTATAAAAGGTCTTCAAGAGGTCTTCCGGTTGCAGAAGAACTTCACACGATTATCTGGATACAGGAGACCTTCAAACGGTATTCTTCGGAAAACATTCAAAAGATTTTCAGAGTGCAGAATACCTTCAAATGGTCCTCTGGGTGCAGGTGACCTTCAAAAGTTTATTGTTCTTCTACCTTTAAACGGCAGTTCTTCAGACATTCAAAAGATTTTCTGAGTGCAGAATACCTTCAAATGGTCCTCTGGGTGCAGGTTACCTTCAAAAGGTCCTCTAGTTCTTCTACCTTCAAACGGTCTTCTAGGTGGAGAAGACTTTCAAAACATCTTCTAGGTATAGGAAACCTCCAAAAGATCTTCTAGATGCGGAGACGGCCTTCAAAATATCTTCCATGAGAAAAATATCTTCGAAGGTCTTCTATAGATATACTTCATATATAAAGGCTTTCTTCGAAAGGTTTTCTATAGGCAGAAGACGTTCTATGAGGGCGTTTTTAATCTCAGGACGGAAGACGTCCTTACTGGTGCTTCTATCTGCACAAGATTTTTATAGAGCCTTTTATCTAAAGAAAGCCATTAATCCTTTCAAAACATATCTTTTTATTCCTCGAGTGTATTTTCTTTAAACCTTTTTTTTTTTTTTGTTTTTGTTGCTGCCCACAAAGTTATTCCAATTTCAATTTATTTCTTAGTAAGAACGACGGACAAAAAAACTTAAAACCATCATCTAAGCCAGAGAGCGGTAGAAAAACTTTTCATTTGATATTCTTGGGATGATACTTGGAAAGAAATCACAGTAAAATAGATTTTTACAGATTCAATTGGCCAACGTAGTTGACTGCATAATTTATTGAAAACAACTACAACAAAAAAGGAAGAAAGAGTTAATCCATAAAGTTGAGGTAGTTGCTATTGGTGGGTGGATGGGTGAAGAAGAAGGCGGAGAGATACAAGAAAAGAATCCTTTTTTCTGTGTTCATTTATAAGTTACGATAATATCCCGTTTTTATGGGAGTATTGAAGGAGTTACTTATGGGTGCTGTAAAAAGGATGCTGTTTTTCTTTGACTTGTATTGCCTTTAGATAGATAGATGGGTGATGGCTGAAAATGAGGAAAAGGAGGTGCCGGAAGAAAAAAAGTCATTCCCTTTGCCTTGGTTTTTACGTGTTCGTGTCATTTTTTCATTTAAGAATCCCCTTTTTGATTGTTTGTTAAAATGTCCAATTTATTAAAGAGGATTTATTAAAAATTCCCCTTTTTCCTCAAAAAAAAATTTTTCCCAAAGCCACCAACCACATCAATGATTGCACACTCACGCCATGTGGGGAACTTCTTTGGGAAAATATTTTTCTTCTTATCTTAATAAAGTATCAAATATGATGTGAATTATATTCGTATTAACTTGTTGTTGTCGTTGTTAGGTTTACAAATAATATCCCTGAAAATCTATAATCAGATCAGAATTGTTATAACAAATTGTTATTTGATTTCTAAGACAGAATATTAAAATAAGTGAGATATTAAACATTTAATTTCATATTCTAAAAAAATAGGTAAAAAACGTTTTAAGTTAAACGGTTTTATGTTAAACATACATTGCAATGTTTAAGATAAATGTACTAAAAACAAAAAAATAATAAAATAGATACAATCGTGGGAATTATAAACATATGCATAGACTAGACTAAAATAAAACCGTGGGCACGTCAATTGTATACAATCGTTGATTAAAATGTTTGTTTTGTAATGTTACACCATAATTAGGCAGTTGTTCAACCGACAACGATGGACGTGTGATAAGTAGGACTAGAATGTGGAAACAAGCTAGCAAGCTCGATTATAAGCGAGTTTTAGGGTTTCATAGTGGTGAGCGAGTAGTACTTTGTCAATTAAAGACAAACTACGAGCAGTGAAACGATTCCTCGCCAGCCAGCAGTGTGAATGTCCAACGATAAACTAGTTGAAACATCTCTTTTATTTACATGGAGTGTATAACTATTGGAATTTCCATGAGCAAGAAAATAGTAAGTAATTTCCTCGCCGTCTGCGGGCCAACTTCCTAACGACGAATTAAACGATTCTTCTATCGCACATTCAGTCGATAATTTGTAGATAATTGACGTGCCCCACGGTTTTATTTTAGTTTAGTCTATGCATATGTTTATAATTCCCACGACTGTATCTATTTTATTATTTTTTTGTTTTTAGTACATTTATCTTAAACATTGCAATGTATGATTAACATAAAACCGTTTAACTTAAAACGTTTTTTTACCTATTTTTATTTTCTAGTTTTTAGTTTCTATTTCGCATTCTGTTTAATTCATTTAGTGCTTCATTATTTCAAGGTTTCTTGCCCGTTAGTTTATTGCAGTCCCACTCCTCCATACGTAGTCCCTGCAAAGATCTTACTCTACTAAGAGCCATGTAGGCTTGACCTTCTTCAAACAGTTTCGCACCTAAGTATACGACTGCGTGATCCACAGTGCTGCCCTGCATTTTATGTATTGTAGAATCCCATGATAGTATTAAGGGCAACACACATCTGTGTGTATCGCTCCCGTTGTTTTGTTAACCTGGCTTCATATACTTCAGGTGTTTCTGACGCTATCATCTGTGTATCGCTCACGTTGCTTTGTTAAACTGGCTTCATATTCTTCAGGCGTTTCTGACGCCGTCATTTGTGTATATCGCTGACGTTGCTTTTTTAACCTGGCCTCATATTGCTCAGGTGTTTTTGACGCTAATTGTTCCCGCCGTTTCTGTAATCGACTATTTCTATCACCTTCACTTTCTTTAGCTCGTTTTGCTTTATACTTTTCTTTCGCTTTTTGAAGCCTTCGTTTACGTTGTGTTGCAGTTTCTGTTTTATTTGTGTTTGTATTTTTTATATATTTTTTACCATTTTGTTCCCACGAGTAATGGACATTTAAAAAGATGCGCCTGAGTCTTGAGGGGAAAACGCTAACGGCATATCATTTTTATTCACCCTAATGCCATACAGTTCTCGGCGCGTTTTAACCTTTCACCTTAACTTGGGTGGTGTACCGCTAACGACGTATCATTTTTAACCACCCTAACGCCATACAGTCCTCAACACGATATAAAATCTTGACTTGGGTGGTGGATTCAGGCTGGATTAATCAGATACCTAAATTACAGATTCAATTTCTAAATTTAAATCTTAATTATACGCCATTTAGTGGCTGCGCCCATCTTAAATATTGAGGTTTGGATAATTCGTTTTTTTTTTTTTTGAAATGTTCGTCATAACCCAACTAAGGTTTAATGCAAAGAAAACTTGACCACCCCCACTTTTTTAAAATTAAATTTTAAATTTTAATCTTTTCTACAAAAACTACTGAACTGATTTTCCTAAAATTGTCAGGTAATGTTCAGCGCTGGCACCAGTTAAAAATAGGCTACACACTTTTAAATTTGAATTTCGGAAGGGCGGGGTAAATCCCCTATACCCTATTTAAAAAAAAATTATAATCACAATAATTACGAATGTATCGGTTTGGAAATTAATTTCCCTGCCAGCATTTGGATGTGAGTTTCTCACTCCCTCGCCTAGGAAGTCACTCCGGAGACACGCCAAGGAAGATCGTTGGTGAATTACACAAACAATTTCTATAGCCTTATTGTGATTACGTTTTATCGCCTATGCCGACACTTCGGAGTGACTTCCAAGGCGATTGTTTACATGTATTTAATGATTCAACACAATTGAACAAATATAGAACATTTTGCTATCTGATAATTATATGAGACGGTGGTACAGTGGTAAGCATACTCGCTTTACACTCTACAGGTCTGGGTTCGCTTCCCAAGTCAGAAACAAAACATCACATATTAAAATGACAAAATTAATGTAGGCGGAAATTCCAAAGAATAACTTCTCTAAAAAAGCGTACTTAGATAAAAATTAAAATTAGAAAAATAAATAAAAATAAAAAAATAAAATAACAATAAATAAAAAAAAATGTTTTTTTTTTATTCCAAGAACTATCGTGGAAATGATCTTCTAGAAGTGTCGCTGGAGTGACTTCCAAGACGACACGCCGGCGTGGTTCATTTCTTCACAACGGAGGTCACTCCAGGGTGACTTCTGCGACTATCGCCGCGACTGTTTTCATCACCCTGGGCGACACGCCTAAGTCACTTCCGCGATAGTTTTTGCTTTCAGGGTTGCGAGACAATCGTGGTTGTGTATCCGACCTTACCTACTTATTCGGGACCCAAAAACTTGACCGCGCCCACTTTTTCAAATATTTTGCATCTACAAAACTACTGAACCGATTTTCTTGAAATTGTCAGGGAATGTACAGGGATGGCCCCCGAAATAGGCTACATATTTTATTAAATTCCAGAGGTGACGCGGTACATCCCCTATGCGATATTTAAAAACCCTATATATACGAATGTATCGGTTTAAAAATGTACGAATTAATCTACAATCCAGATACTTCTTTGGGGCATAAAGACCCGACCACGCCTGCTTTTTTAAATATGTCTCCAATACAACTGAACCAATTTCCATGAAAATTGCTGCAAAAGTTCAAGGTTTGCAGTTTGTATTTATATTTTATGAAGTTCCCCACGACTTTCTTTGAAACGCTATATGTATAAGCCAAATCTATCCAAAATGCCCTTTAGTTATAGAAGAGTTTCTGGGGCTTATTGTTTTATAGTCCCTATATTTGCTAAACTTATGAGTGCATCGGCTTGTAAATTAATTTTCGAGACAACGATGGTTGTGCTTCCGATCAAGAAAAACTATATATTTACAAATTTCATTAAATGGTGAGGTTCAACGGTCCATCAGCCATGGAAAACTAAAGCATATAAGTCTCAATAAAAGGAAGAATTTCAATTAACCATTTTTTAAAAACTTTTATAATTAGATCGCTTTAGGATAAAGACAGGGGATATGGACGATGATAAATCCTTAACAGCATCAATAGGCGAGGTGACGTAGGGGGTGAATGATACCAAGGAACGGTCTTGACCAGCTTTAACATGTCAAAGCCCAGGACTTATCTTGGTCCCTCTTTCATCTCAAGTGGACATTGACCTCCCCGTAGTGTCACCTGGGGTGTTGCCTTTAACGCCCGTTAAAGGTAGGGAGCTAACATGTGCCACGCCTTCATCCATATGAACGATAAAAACTTGGATTGGGCGTTGGGCTAGTAACTCACCCCGTCAAAACAGCTTAGTATGAAAAAACAAAGAAAAATAAGAAAAACAAACCTCTCTAAAGCTGACGACCCCCGCAAACGTATTCAGGACCATGATCTGCGGATCTGGACCTGGCATGTCAGGACTCTCTAAAGAGTAGGTGCAGTTTGCGCACTGGCGGATGTTCTCGATAAGTACAAAGCCTTTCAAGAAGTGCGATGGAATCGGGCAGACGTAAAGATCACAAACGATTACGCAATGTATTATAGCTGCCATGAAACGAAGCAGGAGCTAGATGTTGGATTTATGGTAAACCGGAGGCTTAAAAAAACTCGTATCCAGTTTCACTCCAGTTGATGAGAGAATTGCCACAATCCGTATAAAATCAAATTTTTTTAACATCAGTCTCATCTGCGCCCATGCTCCGACCGAAGAGACCAAGGATATATTCTACGAGCGCCCCTAGAGAACATATGACCGCTGCCCTGGCCATGACATTAAGATTGTTCTAGGAGATTTTAATGCTAAAATTGGAAGGGAAAATATATTTGGTCCACCGGTCGGCAAGTTCAACATTCATGAGGTAACATCCGACAACGGAATGAGGCTGATTGAGTTTGCAGCGGCAAAGAACATGGTAGTGAGCAGCACTAGGTTCCAATACCTCGACATACACAAGGCTACGTGGATATCCCCAAATGGAAAAAACAAAAAATCAGATTGATCATGTTGTGATAGACGGAAGACAATCGTCCAGTGTGTTAGATGTCCGATCGATTCGAGGTGCAAACATCGATTCGGACCATTTCCTTGTAGCAGCCAAGCAAGCAAGGTACGCACTCGTCTTAATGTTGCGGTAAAAGTGCGATCTAACACAGGACGGGAGCTGGATGTCGTGAAGCTACAAACACAACAGACAGCACAAGCCTACTCCGCTCAACTGACCCGCATGCTGGAAGACAGCACTTCTTGTCCCGATAATGTAGAAGCGCAGTGACAAAGAATAGCCCACTCCCTTCAGACTGCCGCAAAATCTATACTTGGCTACCAAAAACCTCCACCTAAAAATTTATGGTACGATCAGGAGTGTCGTAAAGCTACAGAAGAGAAGAACACGGCATACAGAGCAACACTGTATTCAGTAGCAACACGAAGCGCGAAAGAAACTTATAGGGAGAAGAGGAGAGAAGAGAAGCGTATTTTCAGGAGCAAAAAGAGAGAGAGCAAGAAAAACGTGAGCGTCAGAAACTCGAGATGTTCAGGAGTCAGAATGAAGTCCGAAAATGTTACCAGAGTGTAAAACACCAGACTGAAGGATATGGTGCAGGCACATTCTCCTGCAAAGATGACGAAGGGAATCTGGTAACTGATACAGATAGCATACTGAGGATTTGGAAGGAGCTTTTGGTATCAAATATGGGTGGCGATGAAGATACCCCAGAACCAATCGTAAATGACAACGTTGAATGTCTACCACCTAGCCAAAGCAAGGTTATGACAGCTATTAATAGGCTGGAAAACAGTAAGGCAGCAGGAGCTGATGGATTTCCCTCCGAACTGTTCAAGACCGGTGGCGAAATGCTGATAAGGAGTATGCATCAGCTAATTTGCGAAATTTGGCAGGAAGAAAGCATACCCAAGGATAGAAACCTTAGCCTACTATGTCCCGTACACAAGAAATGAGACGGTTTGTGCAAATTAAAGAGGCATAAGTCTCCTACCCATTGCATACAAAGTGCTGTCGAGCATACTGTGTGAACGTTTAAAACCCATGGTCAATGAAATAATCGGGTCATACCAATGCTGTTTTAAACCTGGTAAGTCGACAATTGACCAAATCTTCACACTGCGCCAAATATTGGAGAAGACCCACGAAAGACAGATCGACACATACCACCTATTCGTCGACTATAAGGCCGCGTTCGAGCAAAGGTATTTCAACCCATGTCTGAGTTTGGTATCCCTGCAAAACTAATTCGACTATGCAGGATGACATTGGCTGACACAAGATCAGCAGTTAAAATAGGAAAGAACCTCTCCGAGCCTTTCAACACAAAACGAGGTTTCAGACAAGGACAGACAGTCTATCGTTTGACCTATTTAACATCTTACTGGAAAAGGCCATACGAGATGCGAATCTATATATGGCCAGTGATAAAAACAGCATGATATACAATAAATATGTAATGTTGCTTGTATACGCAGATGACATAGACATAATAGGTAGATCAACGCGAGCCGTGACAGCCAACTTTGCAAAAATTGGAAAAGAGTCTGCCAAAGTGGGTCTGGAAGTCAACGGCGATAAGACGAAGTTTATGCTATCAACACGCAAGTTGTCCAGTATACTCGGACCAACTGTAGATGTTGATAATTACAAATTTGAGGTAGTAAATGACTTTATTTACCTCGGCGCCGCCATAAATAAAACTAACAATATAAGTTTTGAAATAAAGAGAAAAATAATATTGTTCAACAGATGCTACTTTGGTCTAAGTAAACAGTTTAAAAGCAAACCAACCTCTCGTCAAACAAAACTTACACTTTACTGGACACTGATACTACCCGTTCTTATGTATGGATCTGAAGCATGGGTACTTACGAAAGCAGATGAGGCAGAACTTGGTGTGTTTGAGAGAAAAATTCTTCGAAAGATTTATGGATAATTATGCGTGGACGGTGAATACCGTCGTCGTATGAACCACGAGCTATACCAGCCGACCGACATCGATATAGTAAAACGTATCGAACTACAACGATTGCGTTGGCTTGGCCATGTCAGCAGGATGGATAAAGATGCCCCCGACAAAAAGGCATTTGAATACGAGCCCCTCGACGGTATACGCCCCAAGGGAAGGCCAAAACTTCGATGGAAAGACCAAGTTGAAGAAGATATCACAAAACATGGCATCCAAAATTGGAGAAATAAAGCAGAAGATCGGTGCGTTTGGAAATCTATTCTTAGTTCGGCTTATGGAACAAGACGTTCTGTTGAATATAAAAGCCATCTAAGTAAGTAAGTAAGCATCAATAGGCGCAAAAATCCGACAAAGTCCGTAAGAGAAAAGGAAGGTTACAGACAAAGTATGTTGATAAATTTAATATCCTTCTCGGCTTGACAATGGACCGAAGAAGTGAGATAGAAAATACCTATTTTTGAATTGAAAAATTGAAAAATTTCGATAAAGTCCGTATGAGAATAGAAAGGTTACAGACAAAATCTGTAGATACATTTAAAATCCTCCTCGGTTGGACAATGCACCGAAAAAGTAAGGTAGAAAATACCATTTTTTAAATTGTCAAAATAAAAAATAAAAAATTGTCATAAAAACTCATTACGACGGGCCAGCAACGCGGACCAGGGCCTGCTAGTTTGTTATAAATATTTCCAATGCGTGGTTATTTCCTTGCCGACCACAGACCGATTGACACCACTATATTTCTTTGGAATATTGAAACCTAAAGATTTTTTTTAAAATCAATCTAATCTTCCTTCATTGTCAAAACCTTACAATTTTGAAATTGTTTTATTAACCCAATCCCTGCGGTGGTGCCATATGGTACCACTTGTAAAGCTTGTACTCGTTTACTCTGTAAAATAAAAAATCCACAAATTGAACATATTTATATTAATATTAGTATTTTTCTAAAGTAATCCCGCTGTCGATTTGTTCTTATTCGAGTTCCACTTCATGCCCTAAAGGCACGAAATTTTAAATTTTGGAAATTTAATTCTTTTCTTAAATCTTGCGCAGGGATTGGCTTAACCTAATTATACCGTTGGTATTGATTTTGCTTTTTTGTAGCTGTTAATTAAAGATTTATTGACACAAACACACACCAACACACATTCGCACGACATTTGATTGATTAAAACTCTAATTAGGCCGAGGAAGATTTCTGATCAACATGTTGCTATGCAAGTGTCAAATAGCCTTAAAGGACAGTTGCAATTAATAAGCCAATACCAAGGTGAGGGGGGAAATTGAGAAATTTACATTTAATCCTCTTATAGATGTATTGTCCTCAGTTTAATTAGCATTCCAATCTTCCAAGAAGATAATTTAATTTTTATAGATTAACCTACAAATTATCTTGAAGCAAATAGAAAATGTGTATGTGGCTCGAATTGGCCTCAGTGAATTGAACTGATACTGTTCGACTGTTAATAATAACATGGCGACAGTTGTGGTAGGTTTACCTTAACGTTCTAAAACAGAGTGAAGTGTTGGATGCAAAGGAACCTTTCCTTTGCATTGGTGACGATATTTGCTGTTGGAATGGAGAAGAGGAGAAGGGTCCGCTAGTTAACATAACGTGATCTGCGGCCAGCCAAGGAACCCAAAGTATCCAAATCACATTTTTACATTTTATGAGTCACACACAGCCTTATCAGATCTTGCAACGACGTAATTTCACATTGATGTAGGTTCAACGGAGGCCAGGGTAGATCAAGTCAGAGTTTGTTGATATTATGATCCAGATGAGGCTTTGGAATGAGAGGAAGCGGCGAACATAAATTAAATTATGTGAGGCAGCGGTTTAGGCGGATGTCAGGGACCTTGAAGAGGGAGGTGCAAAAGACATTCAAAATGCGTATGTCGTGTAGAATACTTTCAAGTATTCAAGAGAAGTACTGTGAAATGTATTCTAGGTGCAGATTGCCTTCAAAAGGTTTTCTGGGTATATACAGAAGACCTTCAAAGATCTTTTGGGAGCAGAAGATCATCCTAAGATCTTCTGGGTGCATAAGACCTTCAAAAAATTTTCTAAAGCTCTTCTGGGTACAAACTGCCTTCAAAAGGTCTGATGAGCGAAGAAGACCTTCAAACATCTTCTAGGTGTCGATGACCTTTAAAAGCCTCCAGACCTCTATTTAATTTGTTGACTGTAAATAATAGGAGCACCAAACCAAATGATGATGATGAACAAAGAGGAGATGATATCTGGGTAAAATCAGCTTGCGACAATAATAATTCAAAATGACCAATAAATTTAAAAGGAATCCAGTGAGTTTATTAATACAATAATGGTAGTTGTTCACCGTTGTAGGAATGTAGGCTATTTTTAAAATGGCAAGAACTATACATTTTAAACTATTTTTGATGGTAAAAGACAATATGTGGCCGAATCTACACCCTCATATAAAAAAATTCAAAAAAAAATACAATTTCTCTGTCTATTATTTTATTTGTCTATGAGGTGTAGAAGTTCTGCACAATGTATTTTAAGTGAAGAGACCTTCAAAGATCAACCCTCCAGACGACATAGATATCGTAATGTATGCAGATGATTGTACGATCTTGGCGTCGGGTCCTAATGTCGGTGACACACGTGATAGGTTAGTGTCTACATAGCTGACTTATCGCTGTTCTTTCATCTTAGGGTGTGACGTTCGACAGCATGTTTAAGTCGTCCACGCAAGCCACAGCCATTTGCGACAAGAACAGAAGTAGGAACAATGTTCTCATGTCGCTAGCCGGCAGCACTTGGGGTGCTGACAAAGAAACTTTGAGGAAGATTTTATCGGTATATCAACACAACTAGAGGTTGTCGATGCAGTACCTGCTTGTGTGTTACCACCGTGAGGATCCCTGCCTCGATCTAGTGAACAGCCTTCCTCCATCAGGTACGCCAGAAAATATCTTCATGGTCTGGAGAGAGAGGTTCAAAGCTCTAAGCGATAACCTCAAGATCAACAAGCCTATCAGATAAGCTTGAATAACATTCATACTGATGCAGTTGCGCAGGCAGTGCGAAGATAGAGTTCGAATGCCGTACTCGCAGACCATCCGCCATCCACTGCAGCAGTAGAACGCCACTTGCCGAGACAAATATGAGAGGTTTTAGCCCAGTTAAATCCGTAGAATGCCGCCACCTCAATTCGAATTGGGCCCAAATTGACACATCCTGTCCAGGTTGCAGAATTTGTTTAATCTGCATACAGAGGAACCGGAACCGGAACCTGATATTTGATATTTTTATACCCTCCACCATAGGATGGGGGTATATTAACTTTGTCACTACGTTTGTAACTACTCGAAATAATCATTGTAGACCCCACAAAGTATATATATTCTTGATCAGCGTGCAATTCTACATCGATATAGCCGTGTCCGTCTGTCCGTCTGTTCGTCTGTTGAAATCATTCTAGCGTCCGAACGGATTGACGTCGGTTGATGAAATTTTGGGAAAATATGTTATATTTACGTAGGACTTTTGGTATTGAAAGCGGGCTATGTAGGTCCACGCTTTCGTATAGCCCCCATACAAAATGACGCGTGACGCGTCGTCGTTTTAAGGAATTTTTACGATATTTGGCCCATTTGACCACAGAATTGGTTGTAATTTGGTATTTTGTGTCTTCAGATGCCAGAAAACATTCATACCAAAGTTGGGTTATATAGGTCCAAGTTTTGATATAGCCCCCACATAAGGCCCCTTATGAAGTACGCGTCATTTTAATATATTTTGAATGTATTAGACCCATTTGACCAAAGAATCGGTTGTAACTTTGTATTTTGTGTTTCCAGAGGCTAAGAAACATTTCTACCATAAAATGTTTATATAGGTCCACGTGTTGATATAGCCCCCATAATACAATATCTCCCGATTTTCGATATTTTGAACGTTTTAGCCTCATTATCACACCGAGATGGCTGACATTTGGTATTTAGTTTTCTTTAGGCGTATAAAACTTTCCCCCAGAAATTTGTAGGTATAGGTCCACGCCATCATATAGCCCCCATAGAACGGTACCTTCCGAATTTCGGTATTTTGAAGGTTGTGGCCACATTAATCCACCGAAATGGCTGAAATTTGTGGTGGAGGGTATAAAAAGTTCGGCCCGACCGAACTTAACGCTTTTCTTACTTGTTTATATTAGATATTCGAATAAAATATACGAACGAACCTATTTGCGTTGCTACTGCAACATCTAAGATGTGTGCACATAAAGCGAGCACGCATTTTACAACTCCATAAATTGTTACGCCATCCTGTTATTCTAATCTTGGCTCCTTTCCAAGAAGTTGAGCCCAAACCTCATCATAAAGAAATCGATCCGGCTAAAATCTATACCCTTATAGGTGTGCTTGTTGGGTGAACGTCTGTATATTTGGTTGCTGTATATTGTTGCTCTCATTTCCAAGCATTTCCATTGGGGCCGACAATATGTCTGATTATGTCGGATTACTTGTTTATAAATCAATAATTTCACATACGGCGATAATCCTCCACACAAAGGAAAAAAAACTTTAGTAGGCAAAATTCAGAAGTCGTTGTTCGGGCTTTTTGTCATCCACTCTCACTTGAAATAATCGATCCTTCAAAACACCCAGCGGCACGACTTATGATCGATGCCAAATGTTTGCATTTTGTATAAAATGCAATTCTGTTAATCACATCGAAAGCTTTGACGTTATCCAGGCTCGTGTTGCGGGGGACTTAGTATTTTTTTTAAGTTTTTATTTATGTGTTGTAACCGGCAGCATTTTTCAGTACGTGATATACGCAAAGAAAAAGTGACAAAACCGGATATATTAAGCGGCCGGTTAAAATATGAAAAAGTGGTGCCACCGTCAGGGATGATTTCCGCCATGGTGATTCTCCAACATTGACGTATGGCAAATACATCTCTGAAATTATTATGGGGTTTAGAGAACAGGTGATGAGAAGCAAATAAAGAAATGCCGGAAAAATGTGGGAAAACTGAGGAAAATCCCAGTTTGGCGTCTCCGACAAGTCGCATTTAAGCGAGGAAATACAAGAAAACCGCCATTATTCCTAAGTGGTGAGCTTCGAAGGACAGTTGACCTGTATCCTAAATTCTTTTAAAATAAAAACAAGTGAGCCAAGGCTATAGTCGGGTCGGGGCCGACTATGTAATACCCTACACCACTACCCCCGTTCATAAGCTTTTTACTAATAAAATTAAAAATATTAAAATTGAGATAGCTTAGCGCCTTTGCTCTGAATGTCTTCATTAACACAGGTCAATTTTTTTGAAACGCATTTAAGTGCATCGACAGTACAACCCAAATAAAAAAATGGAAAAGTGGGATGTATGCCAACCATCAATAGGCTTCTTTCTCTGTTAGACCCCCATCAACCCCCAAAATTTCGTGAGGATCCGATCAAAATTTCGTAGTGTGATTGCACAAAAATGGAAAAAGCGATGCATTACCGACTATTGCGATATCTCTGTTGTTTGGCCACCTATGACAACCTACTTCACATCGTTGTAAAGGTGATATTTTCTACTTTCCTTGCCAGGTTTTGCTTTCGATATACCTCCTACAGAAGGGAGATATTAATTTTGAAATAAAACGTTGGTCTTTTTTCCAAATATTTTTTTTCACATTCCGACCCCTGAATAATATCCGCCCATTATCAAAAATCAAAGGGTTTTTTTCTCTGTGGGACCCCCAATAACACCCGAAATTTCGTGACGATCTAATTAAAATTGCGACCTGTAGCGTGATTTCCAAAAAAGTGGAAAAATGGATGTATTACCGACTATTGCGATATCTCCGTTATTTGGATACCTACGCCAACCTGCTTTACATCATTGTAATGATGGGATTTTTTACTTTCATTGTGAGACTTTGCTGTGATATTCGTCATTATTATTAAAATCGCAAAAATTAAAAGTTGTGTTCTATTAGCGGCTATTGCGATATCTTCGTTCTTTGATCACCTTCGAGAACCTACTTTACATCATTAGAAAGGCGATATTTTCTACTTTCATGGCTCTTCTACTTTCATAGCCAGGCTTTGCTTTTGGAAAGTCCCCAACCAAAGCTGTGATAATCGTCATTATAATTAAAATCGCAAAAATGAAAAGTTGGGTTTTATTTGCGACTATTGTGATATCTTCGTTGTTTGATCACCTACGAGAACCTACTTTACATCATTAGAAAGGTGATATTTTCTACTTTTATTGTCTTTTGGTATACCCCGTATAGAAGCTGAGATGTTCGCTTTGGAAAAAAACGTTGTCGTTTTATCCACATAATTTTTTGCCCATTCCGACCCCTAAATATTATCCGACCATCACCAAAATCAATAGGCTTCTTTCCCTCCGGGACCCCCATCAACATCCGTGACGATCCGATCAAAATTGCGACCGACAAAATTGGACGGACGCACGGACACACATATCCAGATCGACTCAGCTCGTCGAGACATTCATTTTGGTATATATAAGTATGGGTCTACGACCATTATTTCGATGCGTTACAAACTTTTTGGCCAAAACCAACTTATAATACCCTCCCCAAATAGTGGTGTAGGGTATAAAAAACGGAAAAGTTTAAAATTCTTTTTTTTTTATTGGCACTTGAGTAATTTGTATGTTTTCTTTAATTTATGTGTGGCGTGTACAAAACCATATGTGAGTACTTTAAAGGCTTTGAGTAAAGAGAAACATGTAGTGACAAAGAGTTTGGTGTTCTGTTTTTTTTTTTTTTTCAAGATTACACCAAACCATTTAAAAACGACAGACTAATTACGGAGGGGCCGAGTTCCTGGTGCCGAGAAGTAGAACTCAATTGACAGGGTTGTGGGGTAGTCTAGGTGGTAAATCCGCCAGAGGTCATAGCCCTGAGTGCTGTCAACTTTATCCTGAAAATATAGAATACAAATTCATAATCAGTATCCAGGAGACAAGGTAACAAATCAGAATTAATAATACCTGCAAATTTAAATTCCCAAACGATCCGGAGTAAATTGGCGGTGTTTTCAGTGCATTTGAAGGTCGGTTAATGTTTGAAGCCACCTGAAAAGATGAAGAGCAGAAATTAATTATATTACAAGATATGACCTAAAAATTTGAAAACAAGAAAACTTAAAACGAATTCCTAGACTGAAACTATAAAATTAATATTATTGTCGTTAAGCTAATTTGTGATTGTCCGTAGTTAGTACACTATTGTGAGAATTTTTAACGCCTAGCAGAATATATGGGCATAGGGTTATCCCGAATATAAAAAGGAAATTCTTCCCTGGTTTATTTTGGATTGTGTAAGCTGGATTATACGATAACGTCCAGCATTTACCACTAAACGAGCTCGATTAGGAGGGTACTAAGGATTAAATAAGTGCCCATATTTGGCATTTAGGTAATCATCGTCCTTTTTGTATGTGTGAGGTAGTCCGAAATATTGGCTCACAGAAAAATAATCGACGTTAGAAATCCAAATTTAATCCTGACAATTGTTTTTATTCAAATATGTTGTAAGACTAGGTTTAATACCAATAGCTATAAAAAAAATAAAATATGTATGTTTGATTGTGTAGAGTAGCATGAATTTTTAAATTTTTTTGTGAGAGTGGTTTTTAGAATGTAGGTTGCTAGTGAGCTAAGTGTTCGTGGAGTATGGGGCCCTTTAAAAATATCTATTTGAGGACGAAAGGGTCAAGGATGGGAGGGCTGAGTTTCAGAACACGAGTCACCAAGTTTCCCGGTCATGTGTGTATGGTGTGTTGCTGTTTTTTGTTGTGTTTGTCCTGTCGTTACTTTTTCCATTGTTTGACCCCTAGGTCGTTTGGTGGAAAGGGTTGAGAACCCCCTGATGAAGATGCCACGACTGAGCAAGTCAGATCGCCATCAAAGGGCCGCTTTAGGCTGGTTCATAACACTCGCAGCAATGGGCCTGTTTCGTCTCAAAACCTTTTATTGCGTATGTGGAGAAGGCCGCCAGAGCATGGGTTGTTGAATGTTTAGCTTGAGATCCAAATTAGTAATAATTGTTCCACAAACATCCCAGATGGGACAAGGAGGCTTCTCTCATATCAACGAGTGCACCCCGGTTCACATTAGCTCAATGATATGGGACCTACTGCATATCGCCGAGTCCGAACGGCATGTCTTAAGACACCGCTTGTAGAGAAGTTTTACATGGCTGAAATACTCAGGAAATGTCGCCAACATTACTGAGGGGTATTTTACCACCTTTAAAAAATTTTGTTGATGTTGCCTGACCGGGGAACCGAAACCAAGACCTTCAGCGTCCAAGGCGGGCGTGTACACCATTACACCACGGTCGCGCCCGAAATCCAAATCCAAATTAGTAGTCTCTCAAAATTATTCTTGATCCGGTTGATGCGGCGCAGCAGGAAATATACGAACTATTTCTCAAAGGGTGATAACAGGGAAAGTGGCTCATAACTTCTAGGCAGCTGGGTTTCAATTCTATGGATCAGTACCACTGGTCATTCTTTTCAGGATATCGGAAAATAGCCTATTGTGTGACAATGGTTAAACAGGATATGAATTTTGGAATGAGCTAAAACCAGATGCATCATCCACAAGTGATGGATGTCTATAGTTTGACTACTACATTCGCATAGAGTCCACTACCTGCTGAGAATACATCTGTTTTTATCTCGTTGCTAAATTCCACATCGTGTGATTTTCGATTCGTTTTACAGCAATGTTGACCTGGTTGCGAAGCGTGGTATCCGTAGTTACTAGGAACCGGTGAATATACTGCCAATGATGTGCCAGGGTTTCTGCCTTCTGCGTGTTATCCGAGATAATGTGAAGTGATAATATGATCACGTATATAACACAACAACTGCTACCATCAAACCCCTTACAGTCAAACCCCTTACAGCAGCTTCAACAACACTTCACTTCACCTCATCTCGCCGCATACTTCGGATTTCAGAAATAAATGCTGAGGGCGAGCTGAAAATACTTTTTGAGAGCTATCCATTAAGTTGCGGTGGCTAATACATTCGGCACTGGACCTTCGGGTTTACATTTCCACAGGGTCTTCGGGTCAGTTGTTCAACTCGGCACTGGACATTCCGGTTTGCAATTCTACTGGGCCTTCGGGTCTGCTGTTCAATTCGGCACTGGACCTTCGGGTTTGCAGTTCTACTGGGCTTTCGGGCCAGCTGTTCAACTCGACACTGGATCTTCGAGTTTGCAATTCTACAGGGCCTTCAAGTCAACTGTTCCACTGTTTGGGTACTAGTAGTATGTACATGAAAGAAATTAGATCGTAGCCTAACTAACACCACAAGACTAACACAAGAGCATCAACAACCGAACGCCGAATCCATAGTGTTCCCGAACATCAGCAACCGCACGCCGAATCCATCGCATTTCCGAACATCAGCACCCGAACTCCGAACCCAGCACAAGTCCAAGTAAGACAAGTAGAAAAGTTATTATATCTGAAAAGTATCGATGAAAATCTCTCCAATAAAAAGATCAGTTATAGGTTATTCTGTCCATAAAAGCCCAATTCAACACACCTGTTGAAAGGGTCTTCTAAATTTAATAGCTTGCTGAAAAAGTATTTTGGATACTAAAGAGCTATTTAGTAGCCATTCACGCAAGACATATTTATTTAAATTTCTATCTATCTTTGGATTGACTTCTGAATCGTCCTCCATCTGCAGAAGTCCATTTGTCTATGGAAGTGCCCTTAAAAGATTTCTCATTTTAGATAACTTTCATCTGTAGTAGACTTGCTTTTTGTAAAATAGTGATACAAAGACGTTATCGATAATAGTCCCTTGGTCTCAAAAATAATATATATAATATAATTGTTCCACAAACATCCCATACGGGACAAGGGAGACTTCTCTCATATTAATGAGTGCACCCCGATTCATATTAGCTATTTGATATGAGACCTACTGTTTATCGCCGAGTCCGAACGCTCCAACAGAAGACAAGGACGAAAGGACCAAAGATATATATTTTACGAGCGCTTTAAAGAAACTTATGACCGTTGCCCTGCCCATGGCATTAAAATTATTGCAGGCGATTTTAATGCCAAAATTGGAAAGGGGAGTATCTTTGGCCTAACAGTCGGGAATTTCAGTCTCCACAGCGAAACATCTGACAATGGTATGAGGCTGATAGACTTTGCAGCGGTAAAAAACATGGTAGTTCGCAGACCCAGATTTAAATATCTCGACATTCATAAGGCCACCTGGCTGTCTACGGATCAGAAAACAAGAAATCAAATTGATCACGTTGTGATAGATGGGAGCCATTCCTCGAGCGTGTTCGATATACGTTCATTCCGAGGAGCAAACATAGACTCCGACCACTACCTTGTTGCAGCAAAGGTACGAACACGGTTAAACGTAGCGAATAAAGTACGAACACGAAAGTTTGACATCGGTAAGCTGCAATCACAAAAGATAGCCACAACATATTCCACTCAACTGGCCCAATTGCTTAATCAAAGCACTCCTCGTCCCGATAACTTATCAGCACAATAGCAAAGCTGTGCCCGCTCAATGCAAACAGCCAAAATCCATACTTGGATACCAGAGACCTCCACCAAGGAACCCATTGTATGACAAGGAGTGTCGTGCTGGTACCGAAGAGAAAAATGCGGCATATAGGGTTACTTTACAATCAGTATCAACACGTAGCAGACGAAAGAGGTATCGGGAGAAAAGGAAAGAGGAGTGTGAACAAGTAAGAAAAGCGTTAAGTTCGGCCGGGGCGAACATTTTATACCCTCCACCACAAATTTCAGCCATTTCGGTGGATTAATGTGACCACAACCTTCAAAATACCGAAATCCGGAAGGTACCGTTCTATGGGGGCTATATGATGGCGTGGACCTATACCTAAAAATTTCTGGGGGAAAGTTTTATAAGCCTAAAGAAGACTAAATACCAAATTTCAGCCATCTCGGTGTGATAATGAGGCTAAAACCTCAAAATATCGAAAATCGGGAGATATCGTATTATGGGGGTTATATCAACACGTGGACCTATATAAAAATTTTATGGTAGAAATGTTTCTTAGGCTCTGGAAACACAAATACAAAGTTACAAGCGATTCTTTGGTCAAATGGGTCTAATACATTCAAAATATATTAAAATGACGCGTACTTTATAAGGGGCCTTATGTGGGGGCTATACCAAAACGTGGACCTATATAACCAAACTTTGGTAGGATTGTTTTCTGGCCTCTGAAGACACAAAGTACCAAATTACAACCAATTCCGCGGTCAAATGGGTCTAATACGTTCAAAATATATTAAAATGACGCGTACTTTATATGGTGCCTTATATGGGGGCTATACCAAAACGTGGACCTATATAAACCAGCTTTGGTAGGAATGTTTTTTGGCCTCTGGAGACACAAAGTACCAAATTACAACCAATTCGGTGGTCAAATGGGTCAAATACATTCAAAATATACTAAAATTACGCGTACTTTATATGGGGCCTTATATGGGGGCTATACCAAAAACTGGACCTATATAACCCAACTTTGGTAGGAATGTTTTTTGGCTTCTGGAGACACAAAATACCAAATTACAACCAATTCGGTGGTAAAATGGGACAAATATCTTAAAAATTCCTTAAAACGTCACGCGTCATTTTGTATGGGGGCTATACGAAAGCGTGGACCTACATAGCCCGCTTTCAATACCAAAAGTCCTACGTACATATAATATATTTTCCCAAAGTTTCATCAACCTACGTCAATCCGTTCGGACGCTAGAGTGATTTCCACAGACGGACAGACGGACGGACATGGCTATATCGATGTAGAATTGCACGCTGATCAAGAATATATATACTTTGTGGGGTCTACAATGATTATTTCGAGTAGTTACAAACGTAGTGACAAACTTAATATACCCCCATCCTATGGTGGAGGGTATAAAAATCAAAATGTATATTAGCCAGAATCCAGTCCGAAAGTTCTACCAAAGAGTAAAACATCCTCCTGCAGAAACCAGTCCGAAAGTTCTACCAAAGAGTAAAACATCCTCCTGTAGAAACCAGCTGGGTAATTTGGTAACTGATACAAATAGTGTGCTCAGGATATAGAAAGAACATTTTCTCAAACTGTTGGTGTCCCATAGTATCCCAGAAGATGGTATTGAATGTATACCGCCCAGCCAAGGTGAGGTAAAGTCAGCAATAAACCAGCTAAAGAATAATAAGGCAGCAGGAGCCGATGGCTTACCAGCCGAGCTGTTTGAAACCGGAGGCGACACACTGATAGGGTGTATGCATCAGCTTGTTAGCACCATCTGACAGGAAGAACGCTTACCCGACGATTGGAACCTGAGCATCCTGTGTCCCGTCCACAAGAAAGGGTATAAGACTGTATGCTCCAACTACAGAGGCATAAGTCTTCTCCCTATAACGTACAAGATAGTGTCAGGGACATTATGCGAACGACTAAAGCCTAAGGTCAACGAAATAATTGGACGATTAAATCTAGCAAGTATAACATTGACAAGATATTTACCCTGCAGCAAATCCTGGTGAAGACCCAAGAGATGCAGATCGACACCTACCACCTTTTTGTCAATTATAAGTCAACCTTCGACAGCCCCGTTACGCCCAAAGGTATTCCAAGCCATGTCTGAATTTGGTATACCCGCAAAGCTAATTCGGCTTTGTTAGATGACTTTAACTGATACCAAGTCCTTAGTTAAAATAGGAAAGAACCTCTGTGAACAATTCAATACCAGAAGAGGTTTCATACAAGGAGATACCCTTTCTTGTGACCTGTTCAACATCCTACTGGAAAAGGTTATACGAGATGCAAATGTCAAGAGAATTGGTACAATTTACAGCAACAGCCACATTTTACTTGCTTATGCTAATGACATTGACATCATGGGACGATCAGTAAAGGAAGTAACTGATACCTTTAAGAAGGTCGAAGGAGAATCAGCGACAGTAGGGCTGGCGATAATTAGTGTCTTTACAGCTCAGACCAACAGTGGAAGTTGGTTGCTAGGCACACACGATGCGCTTAACTAAATTTAATTGTTTATGGTATGGTATGCGGCTACTCCAAAATAGGTAGCAGTGAAAATTCTCTACATGATTGTTCTTTATGATGTTCTTTATCAGGTCACCTAAAAATGTGACCTGAACTTCGATATCTCAAAAATGGTAAACCCTAGTAACAAATCATAACGGTCAGTCCTCTGGAGAATTTTAACAACTACAACATTTTCTTTTGCCCCATTTCGAAAGGACTTGCGGTTTCCAAGCAAAATTGCGAAAACTTGAAATAAACCTAACAATGTGAAGTTTGACTGCGATTTATATAAAATCCCTCCATCGATTTTTTTCTTGTTTTTGGATATTTCTCATCTATGAACATTGATGTTTCAGAATCCTCGAAAACTTTCCAGGTGTAAGCGGTTTTCATTGAAAGTTAGTTAAGGTGCACCCTGCATGACATTGTTTTATAGGGGGCCATACAGTAATGTAATGCCCATTTTGAACTTCTATATCTCAAAAAAAAAAGAATACCATTGAGGTCAATCTTGTAGAGAACTTTCACTGCTAAAACATTTTCTTTAATCCAATTTCGATAGATCTTGCGGTTTCCAAGCAAAATCGTGAAAACCTAAAAATGTGAACTTTGATCTCGTTTTATTTGAAAATCCCTCTGGCGATTCTTTTGTTTTTTTGATTTTTCTCATCTATGAACATTGTAGTTTCAGAACCCTCAAAAACTTCCCAGATGTAAGCACCTTTCATTTAAATTTATCTAAGGCGCACCGTGCACACCCATAAACACAACAAACAACATCAGTTGTGAAATAAAAAGAAGAATTGCATTGGCCAACAAATGCTACTTTGGGCTAAGTAAGCAGTTTAAGAACAAAGCCACATCCCGTGCTTGGCAGTGCTTCGTATGTTTGAGAGAAAAATTTTTCGGAGGATCTACTGTCCAATCAGCGTTGACGGCCCTTTTGATAGTATGAACTTGCCGACAAAAATATACCTTGTTTGAAGCTCAAAAGCGTTGCGGAGGGTGTACGGGCCGACATAGTCCATTTTGGAAGTGGACTTTCTTTTGTTGGGAGTCATTCCTTTTGTTAAATATTGTGCACACCAGTCACTTCAGTTGGTCACCGTAAAACTTAGAGCTTTTGGACCGATCTGTCAGGAAGTATTGACTTGCCCATGAAAAACATAAAATCGCTGTACACAAGACCATACGGTAATAACATCGGTATACATTTCCAAAGGATCTTCGAACAGATCATATACTTAAACAAAAATGTTGAACTTTTGTGGGTGAAGACAGATATGGACCACTTCTGAAGTAAAGCTACATTTGCATAAAATATAAGGAGATCCAAAGTTTGGACGGTTGCTCAGTTCAAGAGATATAGCGCGTAGCATTTTAGTGACATTTTTTAACTTTTGGATGGGTGAGATGACGGAAGTTGCGCACCGGTCGTGCCCACCTTAAGTATTTAGTTTAAAAACAAAGCTACATCTCGTCAAACAAAAACATTGCTTTACAAAACACTGATACTACCCGAAGCCTGAGTACTTGCGCAAGCAGACAAGGTAGTGCTTGGTGTGTTTGAGAGAAACATTCTTCGAAAGATCTATGGACCAACCTACGTTGACGGTGAATATCGACGTCGTATGAACCACGAGCTGTATCTGCTATACTACGACATCAGTATATAGTAGATAAACGTATCGAGATGCAACTATTGCGTTGGCTAGGTCATATCATAAGAAGGAACAATATTGAGCCCGCTAAGAAGGCGTATAAGTGTGGGTCACATGGCGGTGAACGCAAAATTGGCAGGACAAGGCTTCGATTGAGCAAACAAGTGTATGACGAGATGAACAAGTAAGAAAGTATATTTCAGCCGTGCTGACGGAGGTATGTATACCCTCAGTCGCTGACCAAAAAACAACAACAAAACGAAACCAAACACAAAGAATCAAAGCGATGCGAGAGGAGCTCTTAAATCGGTCCGAAGGAGTGGACCGATATAGTCCATATTCCGACCCGATACCCCACTGGATGAAATAATACGATGTGCAAAGTCTGCACCAATCAGAAACACCCTGCGAGAATTATTTTGCGGATTTGCCATTTTGGTTTGTGCCGTCAGGGTTTGCCAGAGATTTTAGGCCAACATCTCAGAAATTATGGACTTGCGCTAAAAAAAGCCGCAGGAAGCCGCAAGGAGCTCTTAAACTTCACCTTATCCGAATTTTGTGTGGGAAGTATCCGAAGGAGTGGACCGATATAGTCCATATTCGAACCCGATCTATATCCGGAAGGAATAATACGATGTGCATAGATTGGACCAAATCGATTGCTCCCTTCGAAAGTTATCGTTAACACCATTTTACAGAATAATTTTGAACTACACGAAAGAGTGGACCGATATGGCCCATCTTCAAACTTAAACTAAGTTTAAATTTTTGGTCGTATCAAAGTCTATATACCCTCGTTAGCCTAAAGACTGAGCGCGGTATTCCAGAAAGCGAAGCAACAAACAGAGTTCATTGGATATCTTTTCTTAATTCGGCTTATGGAACAAATGTTCTGTATCGAGCCAGCTAACTAAGTAAGTAAACGTTTACTAACTGTTTCGATGAGAAGGATTTCAACTTGTCTATATCCCGAAATAAATTATTTATATATGAAATTAAATTTATTTTTTTTTTCCTTACAACTTAAATTGTTAAGAATAACAAACATAATTTGACTCCGCCTGCCGCCACTTCATTCATCAATTACTTGACCCATTATTGTAATAACTCCCAACGAATTTTTTGTAACATTCTTTTTATTGGCGGCAAGCAAACAAAAAACATTTTTCAACTTAACCTCCATTCAGAGTAGTTTGTGACTTTTGTTTTGTGTTTTTTGTTTCGCTTTCAAGCGTTTATTGTTGTCGACTAAAAATCGAAATCACAAAAACGTCAAACGTCAAGCGAACAATGAAAGTTACGAGGAAAAAAAATAAAATCGAAAATAATGCGAAACTGAAATACAAAACCCAAATGACTTGGATGCAAATTGATGATTTCCCACTTTTTAATGTCACAGAGAGTTTGATTTGAGGTATGTGTACCCTACGTGAGGCACACGCTCAAAGTTTGGAAATGTTTGAGGATGGGTTTGGGTATGGGTAATTCAATTGCAATACTTAGACACGATAGCAAGAGGTCTGGAAGGATATGTAGAAAATGGTAACATTCGGGGACTTAAGTTGTGAAAATCTCAGCCATCTTCTAAGCTTAAATTTTAACTTAAAATTTTAAGATAACTTGTTTTTTAAGATACTTAAGCAATCAGATAACTTAAAATGGGAAATTTTTGGTATAACTTTGACAATATTGTAAGTCAGTAGTCAGATGACCCATCCCATAGTTACATAGGGTATCTCAGGACAATACCACTACTTATTTTCCATTCTCCTCTTAGCTTATTTGCTATTGTTCCCCACTTTTTTGTAACTGACATCTGCCACAAAAAATACTTACTCGTACTCCAAGCAAAACCTCCATCCAAAATCAAATAGTTTCGCATTCAGTTGATTAACCAGTAATTTGAGCAACAATAAATAAAGCCATTTCGCATTTCACACAACAACAACTATGACAACAATAACAACAAAGAGTAAAGAAGTAGAGGAAAAAAATCGCTTGACTCGCACAAAACTATAAACCCACAATCGAGTGAAATGCAAAAGAACTGTCTAACGGTTTTAAATTTAAATCGCGCACTCATCGCAGCACAACAACAAAACAAAAAGAGTAGAGCATGGGTAACACCAGATACAACAATAGCTCTGTTCCAGAACTAAAAAGTTTTTACAATTTTTACCACTTTTACACATTTTGCGTTCCCGTACACACAATTTATATGAAAATCGTTTACGACTTTTACAACTTTTACGACTTTTACCACTTTATAAAGTACGGGAACATGCCAAATGTAAGTATATATGTGTGATGCCATGTGATTCGATTGGAGGTTTTGATATACACAATGTTACAATAGGTTACAAAGCATGTAGCAAGGTGCGACTATATAAGGCTTAACAAATAAAGGCCTCGGGAAATGGATATTCTTTAAAAATCCACGGTTGTAGGACTTTTGTGGCTTGAAACAAATATTCTTTAAAAATCCACGGTTGTAGGACTTTTGTGGCTTGAAACAAATATTCTTTAAAAATCCACGGTTGTAGGACTTTTGTGGCTTGAAACAAATATTCTTTAAAAATCCACGATTGTAGGACTTTTGTGGCTTGAAAAAAATATTCTTTAAAAATCCATGCTTGTAGGACTTTTGTGGCTTGAAAAAAATATTCTTTAAAAATCCACGCTTGTAGGACTTTTGTGGCTTGAAAAAAATATTCTTTAAAAATCCACGCTTGTAGGACTCTTCAACAAATCCAGGATTTTTCCTTTGTTGTTGAGGCATTTCTTTTCCAAAGGCCACCAAAGTCTTCCCTTTTCCATCCCTGTCCAGATTATGTTCATTCTTTTGCGTTGATGTTTGCCCCTGGTAATGGTGGTAAAATAAACCAATGAATGAATGTATGAATGGGAGAATATGTGTGCAAAAAAAGTGTGCTTACGGTTCAGAGGAAAAACCCATGCAATGACATAAAAATAAATTGTCTAAGTCAGCAATCAATAAAAATACTTTAAAAACGTTAAATTTTAGGTCATCATTTAGACAAACAAAACAAGCAACAAAAACGAAGGTGGTGGTGAAAAGTTTAACACACCGACAAAAAACAGGAATGTCGGCAAACATACAAATATATGTGGAAAAATAATAAAACAAAGTATTCACACACAAATGCAGATTTTAAAATAGAATGGGTACAATGACAATTTGGCGAAGGTAAAGAAAATACTTGGTCTTTAGAAACACATTCCTTAATAAATCCAAGTTTATTGGTCTGCTGGTCAATTGGAAAATATTCTTTAAAAGATCCACGTTTATTGCTCTAATGTTGTTGGAAAAATATTCTTTAAAAGATCCACGTTTATTGCTCTAATGTTGTTGGAAAAATATTCTTTAAAAGATCCACGTTTATTGCTCTAATGTTGTTGGAAAAATATTCTTTAAAAGATCCACGTTTATTGCTCTAATGTTGTTGGAAAAATATTCTTTAAAAGATCCACGTTTATTGCTCTAATGTTGTTGGAAAAATATTCTTTAAAAAATCCACGTTTATTGCTCTAATGTTGTTGGAAAAATATTCTTTAAAAAATCCACGTTTATTGCTCTAATGTTGTTGGAAAAATATTCTTTAAAAAATCCACGTTTATTGCTCTAATGTTGTTGGAAAAATATTCTTTAAAAAATCCACGTTTATTGCTCTAATGTTGTTGGAAAAATATTCTTTAAAAAATCCACGTTTATTGCTCTAATGTTGTTGGAAAAATATTCTTTAAAAAATCCACGTTTATTGCTCTAATGTTGTTGGAAAAATATTCTTTAAAAAATCCACGTTTATTGCTCTAATGTTGTTGGAAAAACATTCTTTAAAAAATCCACGTTTATTGCTCTAATGTTGTTGGAAAAATATTCTTTAAAAAATCCACGTTTATTGCTCTAATGTTGTTGGAAAAATATTCTTTAAAAAATCCACGTTTATTGCTCTAATGTTGTTGGAAAAATATTCTTTAAAAAATCCACGTTTATTGCTCTAATGTTGTTGGAAAAATATTCTTTAAAAAATCCACGTTTATTGCTCTAATGTTGTTGGAAAAATATTCTTTAAAAAATCCACGTTTATTGCTCTAATGTTGTTGGAAAAATATTCTTTAAAAAATCCACGTTTATTGCTCTAATGTTGTTGGAAAAATATTCTTTAAAAAATCCACGTTTATTGCTCTAATGTTGTTGGAAAAATATTCTTTAAAAAATCCACGTTTATTGCTCTAATGTTGTTGGAAAAATATTCTTTAAAAAATCCACGTTTATTGCTCTAATGTTGTTGGAAAAATATTCTTTAAAAAATCCACGTTTATTGCTCTAATGTTGTTGGAAAAACATTCTTTAAAAAATCCACGTTTATTGCTCTAATGTTGTTGGAAAAATATTCTTTAAAAAATCCACGTTTATTGCTCTAATGTTGTTGGAAAAATATTCTTTAAAAAATCCACGTTTATTGCTCTAATGTTGTTGGAAAAATATTCTTTAAAAAATCCACGTTTATTGCTCTAATGTTGTTGGAAAAATATTCTTTAAAAAATCCACCTTTTTTGCTCTAATGTTGTTGGAAAAATATTCTTTAAAAAATCCACGTTTATTGCTCTAATGTTGTTGGAAAAATATTCTTTAAAAAATCCACGTTTATTGCTCTAATGTTGTTGGAAAAATATTCTTTAAAAAATCCACGTTTATTGCTCTAATGTTGTTGGAAAAATATTCTTTAAAAAATCCACGTTTATTGCTCTAATGTTGTTGGAAAAATATTCTTTAAAAAATCCACGTTTATTGCTCTAATGTTGTTGGAAAAAATATTCTTTAAAAAATCCACGTTTATTGCTCTAATGTTGTTGGAAAAATATTCTTTAAAAAATCCACGTTTATTGCTCTAATGTTGTTGGAAAAATATTCTTTAAAAAATCCACGTTTATTGCTCTAATGTTGTTGGAAAAATATTCTTTAAAAAATCCACGTTTATTGCTCTAATGTTGTTGGAAAAATATTCTTTAAAAAATCCACGTTTATTGCTCTAATGTTGTTGGAAAAATATTCTTTAAAAAATCCACGTTTATTGCTCTAATGTTGTTGGAAAAATATTCTTTAAAAAATCCACGTTTATTGCTCTAATGTTGTTGGAAAAATATTCTTTAAAAAATCCACGTTTATTGCTCTAATGTTGTTGGAAAAATATTCTTTAAAAAATCCACGTTTATTGCTCTAATGTTGTTGGAAAAATATTCTTTAAAAAATCCACGTTTATTGCTCTAATGTTGTTGGAAAAACATTCTTTAAAAAATCCACGTTTATTGCTCTAATGTTGTTGGAAAAATATTCTTTAAAAAATCCACGTTTATTGCTCTAATGTTGTTGGAAAAATATTCTTTAAAAAATCCACGTTTATTGCTCTAATGTTGTTGGAAAAATATTCTTTAAAAAATCCACGTTTATTGCTCTAATGTTGTTGGAAAAATATTCTTTAAAAAATCCACGTTTATTGCTCTAATGTTGTTGGAAAAATATTCTTTAAAAATCCACGTTTATTGCTGTAAAGTTGTTGGAAAAATATTCTTTAAAAAATCCACTTTTATTGCTCTAATGTTGTTGGAAAAATATTCTTTAAAAATCCACGTTTATTGCTGTAAAGTTGTTGGAAAAATATTCTTTAAAAAATCCACGTTTATTGCTCTAATGTTGTTGGAAAAATATTCTTTAAAAAATCCACGTTTATTGCTCTAATGTTGTTGGAAAAATATTCTTTAAAAAATCCACGTTTATTGCTCTAATGTTGTTGGAAAAATATTCTTTAAAAAATCCACGTTTATTGCTCTAATGTTGTTGGAAAAATATTCTTTAAAAAATCCACGTTTATTGCTCTAATGTTGTTGGAAAAATATTCTTTAAAAAATCCACGTTTATTGCTCTAATGTTGTTGGAAAAATATTCTTTAAAAAATCCACGTTTATTGCTCTAATGTTGTTGGAAAAATATTCTTTAAAAAATCCACGTTTATTGCTCTAATGTTGTTGGAAAAATATTCTTTAAAAAATCCACGTTTATTGCTCTAATGTTTTTGGAAAAATATTCTTTAAAAATCCACGTTTATTGCTCTAATGTTGTTGGAAAAACATTCTTTAAAAAATCCACGTTTATTGCTCTAATGTTGTTGGAAAAATATTCTTTAAAAAATCCACGTTTATTGCTCTAATGTTGTTGGAAAAATATTCTTTAAAAAATCCACGTTTATTGCTCTAATGTTGTTGGAAAAATATTCTTTAAAAAATCCACGTTTATTGCTCTAATGTTGTTGGAAAAATATTCTTTAAAAAATCCACGTTTATTGCTCTAATGTTGTTGGAAAAATATTCTTTAAAAAATCCACGTTTATTGCTCTAATGTTGTTGGAAAAATATTCTTTAAAAAATCCACGTTTATTGCTCTAATGTTGTTGGAAAAATATTCTTTAAAAAATCCACGTTTATTGCTCTAATGTTGTTGGAAAAATATTCTTTAAAAAATCCACGTTTATTGCTCTAATGTTGTTGGAAAAATATTCTTTAAAAAATCCACGTTTATTGCTCTAATGTTGTTGGAAAAATATTCTTTAAAAAATCCACGTTTATTGCTCTAATGTTGTTGGAAAAATATTCTTTAAAAATCCACGTTTATTGCTGTAAAGTTGTTGGAAAAATATTCTTTAAAAAATCCACTTTTATTGCTCTAATGTTGTTGGAAAAATATTCTTTAAAAATCCACGTTTATTGCTGTAAAGTTGTTGGAAAAATATTCTTTAAAAAATCCACGTTTATTGCTCTAATGTTGTTGGAAAAATATTCTTTAAAAAATCCACGTTTATTGCTCTAATGTTGTTGGAAAAATATTCTTTAAAAAATCCACGTTTATTGCTCTAATGTTGTTGGAAAAATATTCTTTAAAAAATCCACGTTTATTGCTCTAATGTTGTTGGAAAAATATTCTTTAAAAAATCCACGTTTATTGCTCTAATGTTGTTGGAAAAATATTCTTTAAAAATCCACGTTTATTGCTGTAAAGTTGTTGGAAAAATATTCTTTAAAAAATCCACTTTTATTGCTCTAATGTTGTTGGAAAAATATTCTTTAAAAATCCACGTTTATTGCTGTAAAGTTGTTGGAAAAATATTCTTTAAAAAATCCACGTTTATTGCTCTAATGTTGTTGGAAAAATATTCTTTAAAAAATCCACGTTTATTGCTCTAATGTTGTTGGAAAAATATTCTTTAAAAAATCCACGTTTATTGCTCTAATGTTGTTGGAAAAATATTCTTTAAAAAATCCACGTTTATTGCTCTAATGTTGTTGGAAAAATATTCTTTAAAAAATCCACGTTTATTGCTCTAATGTTGTTGGAAAAATATTCTTTAAAAAATCCAAATGTTGTTGGAAAAATATTCTTTAAAAAATCCACGTTTATTGCTCTAATGTTGTTGGAAAAATATTCTTTAAAAAATCCACGTTTATTGCTCTAATGTTGTTGGAAAAATATTCTTTAAAAAATCCACGTTTATTGCTCTAATGTTGTTGGAAAAATATTCTTTAAAAAATCCACGTTTATTGCTCTAATGTTGTTGGAAAAATATTCTTTAAAAAATCCACGCTTATTGCTCTAATGTGTTGGAAAAATATTCTTTAAAAAATCCACGTTTATTGCTCTAATGTTGTTGGAAAAATATTCTTTAAAAAATCCACGTTTATTGCTCTAATGTTGTTGGAAAAATATTCTTTAAAAAATCCACGTTTATTGCTCTAATGTTGTTGGAAAAATATTCTTTAAAAAATCCACGTTTATTGCTCTAATGTTGTTGGAAAAATATTCTTTAAAAAATCCACGTTTATTGCTCTAATGTTGTTGGAAAAATATTCTTTAAAAATCCACGTTTATTGCTCTAATGTTGTTGGAAAAATATTCTTTAAAAAATCCACGTTTATTGCTCTAATGTTGTTGGAAAAATATTCTTTAAAAAATCCACGTTTATTGCTCTAATGTTGTTGGAAAAATATTCTTTAAAAAATCCACGTTTATTGCTCTAATGTTGTTGGAAAAACATTCTTTAAAAAATCCACGTTTATTGCTCTAATGTTGTTGGAAAAATATTCTTTAAAAAATCCACGTTTATTGCTCTAATGTTGTTGGAAAAATATTCTTTAAAAAATCCACGTTTATTGCTCTAATGTTGTTGGAAAAATATTCTTTAAAAATCCACGTTTATTGCTCTAATGTTGTTGGAAAAATAATCTTTAAAAAATCCACGTTTATTGCTCTAATGTTGTTGGAAAAATATTCTTTAAAAAATCCACGTTTATTGCTCTAATGTTGTTGGAAAAATATTCTTTAAAAAATCCACGTTTATTGCTCTAATGTTGTTGGAAAAATATTCTTTAAAAAATCCACGTTTATTGCTCTAATGTTGTTGGAAAAATATTCTTTAAAAAATCCACGTTTATTGCTCTAATGTTGTTGGAAAAACATTCTTTAAAAAATCCACGTTTATTGCTCTAATGTTGTTGGAAAAATATTCTTTAAAAATCCACGTTTATTGCTCTAATGTTGTTGGAAAAATATTCTTTAAAAAATCCACGTTTATTGCTCTAATGTTGTTGGAAAAATATTCTTTAAAAAATCCACGTTTATTGCTCTAATGTTGTTGGAAAAACATTCTTTAAAAAATCCACGTTTATTGCTCTAATGTTGTTGGAAAAATATTCTTTAAAAAATCCACGTTTATTGCTCTAATGTTGTTGGAAAAATATTCTTTAAAAAATCCACGTTTATTGCTCTAATGTTGTTGGAAAATATTCTTTAAAAATCCACGTTTATTGCTCTAATGTTGTTGGAAAAACATTCTTTAAAAAATCCACGTTTATTGCTCTAATGTTGTTGGAAAAATATTCTTTAAAAAATCCACGTTTATTGCTCTAATGTTGTTGGAAAAATATTCTTTAAAAAATCCACGTTTATTGCTCTAATGTTGTTGGAAAAATATTCTTTAAAAAATCCACGTTTATTGCTCTAATGTTGTTGGAAAAATATTCTTTAAAAAATCCACGTTTATTGCTCTAATGTTGTTGGAAAAATATTCTTTAAAAAATCCACGTTTATTGCTCTAATGTTGTTGGAAAAATATTCTTTAAAAAATCCACGTTTATTGCTCTAATGTTGTTGGAAAAATATTCTTTAAAAAATCCACGTTTATTGCTCTAATGTTGTTGGAAAAATATTCTTTAAAAAATCCACGTTTATTGCTCTAATGTTGTTGGAAAAACATTCTTTAAAAAATCCACGTTTATGGCTCTAATGTTGTTGGAAAAATATTCTTTAAAAAATCCACGTTTATTGCTCTAATGTTGTTGGAAAAATATTCTTTAAAAAATCCACGTTTATTGCTCTAATGTTGTTGGAAAAATATTCTTTAAAAAATCCACGTTTATTGCTCCTAATGTTGTTGGAAAAATATTCTTTAAAAAATCCACGTTTATTGCTCTAATGTTGTTGGAAAAACATTCTTTAAAAAATCCACGTTTATTGCTCTAATGTTGTTGGAAAAATATTCTTTAAAAAATCCACGTTTATTGCTCTAATGTTGTTGGAAAAATATTCTTTAAAAAATCCACGTTTATTGCTCTAATGTTGTTGGAAAAATATTCTTTAAAAAATCCACGTTTATTGCTCTAATGTTGTTGGAAAAATATTCTTTAAAAAATCCACGTTTATTGCTCTAATGTTGTTGGAAAAACATTCTTTAAAAAATCCACGTTTATTGCTCTAATGTTGTTGGAAAAATATTCTTTAAAAAATCCACGTTTATTGCTCTAATGTTGTTGGAAAAATATTCTTTAAAAAATCCACGTTTATTGCTCTAATGTTGTTGGAAAAATATTCTTTAAAAAATCCACGTTTATTGCTCTAATGTTGTTGGAAAAACATTCTTTTAAAAAATCCACGTTTATTGCTCTAATGTTGTTGGAAAAATATTCTTTAAAAAAATCCACGTTTATTGCTCTAATGTTGTTGGAAAAATATTCTTTAAAAAATCCACGTTTATTGCTCTAATGTTGTTGGAAAAATATTCTTTAAAAAATCCACGTTTATTGCTCTAATGTTGTTGGAAAAATATTCTTTAAAAAATCCCACGTTTATTGCTCTAATGTTGTTGGAAAAATATTCTTTAAAAAATTCACGTTTATTGCTCTAATGTTGTTGGAAAAATATTCTTTAAAAAATCCACGTTTATTGCTCTAATGTTGTTGGAAAAATATTCTTTAAAAAATCCACGTTTATTGCTCTAATGTTGTTGGAAAAATATTCTTTAAAAAATCCACGTTTATTGCTCTAATGTTGTTGGAAAAATATTCTTTAAAAAATCCACGTTTATTGCTCTAATGTTGTTGGAAAAATATTCTTTAAAAAATCCACGTTTATTGCTCTAATGTTGTTGGAAAAATATTCTTTAAAAAATCCACGTTTATTGCTCTAATGTTGTTGGAAAAATATTCTTTAAAAAATCCACGTTTATTGCTCTAATGTTGTTGGAAAAATATTCTTTAAAAAATCCACGTTTATTGCTCTAATGTTGTTGGAAAAATATTCTTTAAAAAATCCACGTTTATTGCTCTAATGTTGTTGGAAAAACATTCTTTAAAAAATCCACGTTTATTGCTCTAATGTTGTTGGAAAAATATTCTTTAAAAAATCCACGTTTATTGCTCTAATGTTGTTGGAAAAATATTCTTTAAAAAATCCACGTTTATTGCTCTAATGTTGTTGGAAAAATATTCTTTAAAAAATCCACGTTTATTGCTCTAATGTTGTTGGAAAAATATTCTTTAAAAAATCCACGTTTATTGCTCTAATGTTGTTGGAAAAATATTCTTTAAAAAATCCACGTTTATTGCTCTAATGTTGTTGGAAAAATATTCTTTAAAAAATCCACGTTTATTGCTCTAATGTTGTTGGAAAAATATTCTTTAAAAAATCCACGTTTATTGCTCTAATGTTGTTGGAAAAATATTCTTTAAAAAATCCACGTTTATTGCTCTAATGTTGTTGGAAAAATATTCTTTAAAAAATCCACGTTTATTGCTCTAATGTTGTTGGAAAAATATTCTTTAAAAAATCCACGTTTATTGCTCTAATGTTGTTGGAAAAATATTCTTTAAAAAATCCACGTTTATTGCTCTAATGTTGTTGGAAAAATATTCTTTAAAAAATCCACGTTTATTGCTCTAATGTTGTTGGAAAAATATTCTTTAAAAAATCCACGTTTATTGCTCTAATGTTGTTGGAAAAATATTCTTTAAAAAATCCACGTTTATTGCTCTAATGTTGTTGGAAAAATATTCTTTAAAAAATCCACGTTTATTGCTCTAATGTTGTTGGAAAAATATTCTTTAAAAAATCCACGTTTATTGCTCTAATGTTGTTGGAAAAATATTCTTTAAAAAATCCACGTTTATTGCTCTAATGTTGTTGGAAAAATATTCTTTAAAAAATCCACGTTTATTGCTCTAATGTTGTTGGAAAAATATTCTTTAAAAAATCCACGTTTATTGCTCTAATGTTGTTGGAAAAATATTCTTTAAAAATCCACGTTTATTGCTGTAAAGTTGTTGGAAAAATATTCTTTAAAAAATCCACGTTTATTGCTCTAATGTTGTTGGAAAAATATTCTTTAAAAATCCACGTTTATTGCTGTAATGTTGTTGGAAAAATATTCTTTAAAAAATCCACGTTTATTGCTCTAATGTTGTTGGAAAAATATTCTTTAAAAATCCACGTTTATTGCTCTAATGTTGTTGGAAAAATATTCTTTAAAAAATCCACGTTTATTGCTCTAATGTTGTTGGAAAAATATTCTTTAAAAAATCCACGTTTATTGCTCTAATGTTGTTGGAAAAATATTCTTTAAAAAATCCACGTTTATTGCTCTAATGTTGTTGGAAAAATATTCTTTAAAAATCCACGTTTATTGCTCTAATGTTGTTGGAAAAGTATTCTTTAAAAAATCCACGTTTATTGCTCTAATGTTGTTGGAAAAATATTCTTTAAAAAATCCACGTTTATTGCTCTAATGTTGTTGGAAAAATATTCTTTAAAAAATCCACGTTTATTGCTCTAATGTTGTTGGAAAAATATTCTTTAAAAAATCCACGTTTATTGCTCTAATGTTGTTGGAAAAATATTCTTTAAAAAATCCACGTTTATTGCTCTAATGTTGTTGGAAAAATATTCTTTAAAAAATCCACGTTTATTGCTCAAATGTTGTTGGAAAAATATTCTTTAAAAATCCACGTTTATTGCTCTAATATTGTTGGAAAAATATTCTTTAAAAAATCCACGTTTATTGCTCTTATGTTGTTGGAAAAATATTCTTTAAAAAATCCACGTTTATTGCTCTAATGTTGTTGGAAAAATATTCTTTAAAAAATCCACGTTTATTGCTCTAATGTTGTTGGAAAAATATTCTTTAAAAAATCCACGTTTATTGCTCTAATATTTTTGGAAAATATTCTTTAAAAAATCCACGTTTATTGCTCTAATGTTGTTGGAAAAATATTCTTTAAAAAATCCACGTTTATTGCTCTAATATTGTTGGAAAAATATTCTTTAAAAAATCCACGTTTATTGCTCTAATATTGTTGGAAAAATATTCTTTAAAAAATCCACGTTTATTGCTCTAATATTGTTGGAAAAATATTCTTTAAAAAATCCACGTTTATTGCTCTAATATTGTTGGAAAAATATTCTTTAAAAAATCCACGTTTATTGCTCTAATATTGTTGGAAAAATATTCTTTAAAAAATCCACGTTTATTGCTCTAATATTGTTGGGAAAAATATTCTTTAAAAAATCCACGTTTATTGCTCTAATGTTGTTGGAAAAATATTCTTTAAAAAATCCACGTTTATTGCTCTAATGTTGTTGGAAAAATATTCTTTAAAAAATCCACGTTTATTGCTCTAATAGTTGTTGGAAAAATATTCTTTAAAAAATCCACGTTTATTGCTCTAATGTTGTTGGAAAAATATTCTTTAAAAAATCCACGTTTATTGCTCCAATGTTGTTGGAAAAATATTCTTTAAAAAATCCACGTTTATTGCTCAAATGTTGTTGGAAAAATATTCTTTAAAAAATCCACGTTTATTGCTCTAATATTGTTGGAAAAATATTCTTTAAAAAATCCACGTTTATTGCTCTAATATTGTTGGAAAAATATTCTTTAAAAAATCCACGTTTATTGCTCTTATGTTGTTGGAAAAATATTCTTTAAAAAATCCACGTTTATTGCTCTAATGTTGTTGGAAAAATATTCTTTAAAAAATCCACGTTTATTGCTCTAATGTTGTTGGAAAAATATTCTTTAAAAAATCCACGTTTATTGCTCTAATATTTTTGGAAAATATTCTTTAAAAATCCACGTTTATTGCTCTAATGTTGTTGGAAAAATATTCTTTAAAAAATCCACGTTTATTGCTCTAATGTTGTTGGAAAAATATTCTTTAAAAAATCCACGTTTATTGCTCTAATATTTTTGGAAAATATTCTTTAAAAAATCCACGTTTATTGCTCTAATATTGTTGGAAAAATATTCTTTAAAAAATCCACGTTTATTGCTCTAATATTGTTGGAAAAATATTCTTTAAAAAATCCACGTTTATTGCTCTAATGTTGTTGGAAAAATATTCTTTAAAAAATCCACGTTTATTGCTCTAATATTGTTGGAAAAATATTCTTTAAAAAATCCACGTTTATTGCTCTAATGTTGTTGGAAAAATATTCTTTAAAAAATCCACGTTTATTGCTCTAATGTTGTTGGAAAAATATTCTTTAAAAAATCCACGTTTATTGCTCTAATATTTTTGGAAAATATTCTTTAAAAAATCCACGTTTATTGCTCTAATGTTGTTGGAAAAATATTCTTTAAAAAATCCACGTTTATTGCTCTAATATTTTTGGAAAATATTCTTTAAAAAATCCACGTTTATTGCTCTAATGTTGTTGGAAAAATATTCTTTAAAAAATCCACGTTTATTGCTCTAATATTTTTGGAAAATATTCTTTAAAAAATCCACGTTTATTGCTCTAATGTTGTTGGAAAAATATTCTTTAAAAAATCCACGTTTATTGCTCTAATATTTTTGGAAAATATTCTTTAAAAATCCACGTTTATTGCTCTAATGTTGTTGGAAAAATATTCTTTAAAAAATCCACGTTTATTGCTCTAATGTTGTTGGAAAAATATTCTTTAAAAAATCCACGTTTATTGCTCTAATATTTTTGGAAAATATTCTTTAAAAAATCCACGTTTATTGCTCTAATGTTGTTGGAAAAATATTCTTTAAAAAATCCACGTTTATTGCTCTAATGTTGTTGGAAAAATATTCTTTAAAAAATCCACGTTTATTGCTCTAATATTTTTGGAAAAATATTCTTTAAAAAATCCACGTTTATTGCTCTAATGTTGTTGGAAAAATATTCTTTAAAAAATCCACGTTTATTGCTCTAATGTTGTTGGAAAAATATTCTTTAAAAAATCCACGTTTATTGCTCTAATATTTTTGGAAAATATTCTTTAAAAAATCCACGTTTATTGCTCTAATGTTGTTGGAAAAATATTCTTTAAAAAATCCACGTTTATTGCTCTAATATTTTTGGAAAATATTCTTTAAAAAATCCACGTTTATTGCTCTAATGTTGTTGGAAAAATATTCTTTAAAAAATCCACGTTTATTGCTCTAATGTTGTTGGAAAAATATTCTTTAAAAAATCCACGTTTATTGCTCTAATATTTTGGAAAATATTCTTTAAAAAATCCACGTTTATTGCTCTAATGTTGTTGGAAAAATATTCTTTAAAAAATCCACGTTTATTGCTCTAATGTTGTTGGAAAAATATTCTTTAAAAAATCCACGTTTATTGCTCTAATATTTTTGGAAAATATTCTTTAAAAAATCCACGTTTTATTGCTCTAATGTTGTTGGAAAAATATTCTTTAAAAAATCCACGTTTATTGCTCTAATGTTGTTGGAAAAATATTCTTTAAAAAATCCACGTTTATTGCTCTAATATTTTTGGAAAATATTCTTTAAAAAATCCACGTTTATTGCTCTAATGTTGTTGGAAAAATATTCTTTAAAAATCCACGTTTATTGCTCTAATGTTGTTGGAAAATATTCTTTAAAAAATCCACGTTTATTGCTCTAATGTTGTTGGAAAAATATTCTTTAAAAAATCCACGTTTATTGCTCTAATATTTTTGGAAAATATTCTTTAAAAAATCCACGTTTATTGCTCTAATGTTGTTGGAAAAATATTCTTTAAAAAATCCACGTTTATTGCTCTAATATTTTTGGAAAATATTCTTTAAAAAATCCACGTTTATTGCTCTAATGTTGTTGGAAAAATATTCTTTAAAAAATCCACGTTTATTGCTCTAATGTTGTTGGAAAAATATTCTTTAAAAAATCCACGTTTATTGCTCTAATATTGTTGGAAAATATTCTTTAAAAAATCCACGTTTATTGCTCTAATGTTGTTGGAAAAATATTCTTTAAAAAATCCACGTTTATTGCTCTAATATTGTTGGAAAAATATTCTTTAAAAAATCCACGTTTATTGCTCTAATGTTGTTGGAAAAATATTCTTTAAAAAATCCACGTTTATTGCTCTAATATTGTTGGAAAAATATTCTTTAAAAAATCCACGTTTATTGCTCTAATGTTGTTGGAAAAATATTCTTTAAAAAATCCACGTTTATTGCTCTAATGTTGTTGGAAAAATATTCTTTAAAAAATCCACGTTTATTGCTCTAATATTTTTGGAAAATATTCTTTAAAAAATCCACGTTTATTGCTCTAATGTTGTTGGAAAAATATTCTTTAAAAAATCCACGTTTATTGCTCTAATGTTGTTGGAAAAATATTCTTTAAAAATCCACGTTTATTGCTCTAATATTGTTGGAAAAATATTCTTTAAAAAATCCACGTTTATTGCTCTAATATTGTTGGAAAAATATTCTTTAAAAAATCCACGTTTATTGCTCTAATATTGTTGGAAAAATATTCTTTAAAAAATCCACGTTTATTGCTCTAATATTGTTGGAAAAATATTCTTTAAAAAATCCACGTTTATTGCTCTAATATTGTTGGAAAAATATTCTTTAAAAAATCCACGTTTATTGCTCTAATGTTGTTGGAAAAATATTCTTTAAAAAATCCACGTTTATTGCTCTAATGTTGTTGGAAAATATTCTTTAAAAAATCCACGTTTATTGCTCTAATGTTGTTGGAAAAATATTCTTTAAAAAATCCACGTTTATTGCTCTAATGTTGTTGGAAAAATATTCTTTAAAAAATCCACGTTTATTGCTCTAATGTGTTGGAAAAATATTCTTTAAAAAATCCACGTTTATTGCTCTAATGTTGTTGGAAAAATATTCTTTAAAAAATCCACGTTTATTGCTCTAATATTGTTGGAAAATATTCTTTAAAAAATCCACGTTTATTGCTCTAATATTGTTGGAAAAATATTCTTTAAAAAATCCACGTTTATTGCTCTAATATTGTTGGAAAAATATTCTTTAAAAAATCCACGTTTATTGCTCTAATATTGTTGGAAAAATATTCTTTAAAAAATCCACGTTTATTGCTCTAATATTGTTGGAAAAATATTCTTTAAAAAATCCACGTTTATTGCTCTAATATTGTTGGAAAAATATTCTTTAAAAAATCCACGTTTATTGCTCTAATGTTGTTGGAAAAATATTCTTTAAAAAATCCACGTTTATTGCTCTAATATTGTTGGAAAAATATTCTTTAAAAAATCCACGTTTATTGCTCTAATGTTGTTGGAAAAATATTCTTTAAAAAATCCACGTTTATTGCTCTAATGTTGTTGGAAAAATATTCTTTAAAAAATCCACGTTTATTGCTCTAATGTTGTTGGAAAAATATTCTTTAAAAATCCACGTTTATTGCTCTAATATTGTTGGAAAAATATTCTTTAAAAAATCCACGTTTATTGCTCTAATGTTGTTGGAAAAATATTCTTTAAAAATCCACGTTTATTGCTCTAATATTGTTGGAAAAATATTCTTTAAAAAATCCACGTTTATTGCTCTAATATTGTTGGAAAAATATTCTTTAAAAAATCCACGTTTATTGCTCTAATATTGTTGGAAAAATATTCTTTAAAAAATCCACGTTTATTGCTCTAATATTGTTGGAAAAATATTCTTTAAAAAATCCACGTTTATTGCTCTAATATTGTTGGAAAAATATTCTTTAAAAAATCCACGTTTATTGCTCTAATATTGTTGGAAAAATATTCTTTAAAAAATCCACGTTTATTGCTCTAATATTGTTGGAAAAATATTCTTTAAAAAATCCACGTTTATTGCTCTAATATTGTTGGAAAAATATTCTTTAAAAAATCCACGTTTATTGCTCTAATATTGTTGGAAAAATATTCTTTAAAAAATCCACGTTTATTGCTCTAATATTGTTGGAAAAATATTCTTTAAAAAATCCACGTTTATTGCTCTAATATTGTTGGAAAAATATTCTTTAAAAAATCCACGTTTATTGCTCTAATATTGTTGGAAAAATATTCTTTAAAAAATCCACGTTTATTGCTCTAATATTGTTGGAAAAATATTCTTTAAAAAATCCACGTTTATTGCTCTAATATTGTTGGAAAAATATTCTTTAAAAAATCCACGTTTATTGCTCTAATATTGTTGGAAAAATATTCTTTAAAAAATCCACGTTTATTGCTCTAATATTGTTGGAAAAATATTCTTTAAAAAATCCACGTTTATTGCTCTAATATTGTTGGAAAAATATTCTTTAAAAAATCCACGTTTATTGCTCTAATATTGTTGGAAAAATATTCTTTAAAAAATCCACGTTTATTGCTCTAATGTTGTTGGAAAAATATTCTTTAAAAATCCACGTTTATTGCTCTAATGTTGTTGGAAAAATATTCTTTAAAAAATCCACGTTTATTGCTCTAATGTTGTTGGAAAAATATTCTTTAAAAATCCACGTTTATTGCTCTAATGTTGTTGGAAAAATATTCTTTAAAAAATCCACGTTTATTGCTCTAATGTTGTTGGAAAAATATTCTTTAAAAAATCCACGTTTATTGCTCATATGTTGTTGGAAAAATATTCTTTAAAAATCCACGTTTATTGCTCTAATGTTGTTGAAAAATATTCTTTAAAAAATCCACGTTTATTGCTCTAATGTTGTTGGAAAAATATTCTTTAAAAAATCCACGTTTATTGCTCTAATGTTGTTGGAAAAATATTCTTTAAAAAATCCACGTTTATTGCTCTAATGTTGTTGGAAAAATATTCTTTAAAAAATCCACGTTTATTGCTCTAATATTTTTGGAAAAATATTCTTTAAAAAATCCACGTTTATTGCTCTAATATTGTTGGAAAAATATTCTTTAAAAAATCCACGTTTATTGCTCTAATATTGTTGGAAAAATATTCTTTAAAAAATCCACGTTTATTGCTCTAATGTTGTTGGAAAAATATTCTTTAAAAAATCCACGTTTATTGCTCTAATATTGTTGGAAAAATATTCTTTAAAAAATCCACGTTTATTGCTCTAATGTTGTTGGAAAAATATTCTTTAAAAAATCCACGTTTATTGCTCTAATGTTGTTGGAAAAAATATTCTTAAAAATCCACGTTTATTGCTCTAATATGTTTGGAAAATATTCTTTAAAAAATCCACGTTTAATTGGTCTAATATTGTTGGAAAAATATTCTTTAAAAATCCACGTTTATTGCTCTAATG